>NC_138047.1:76309322-76557264 GCF_964194185.1 Rhinolophus hipposideros
AGCCTGCACAAATTGCCAACAACTCTCACTAGTAATATGGATGGGGGGGAAACAAGAAAGCAATTGGTAGTACAACTAATTCAAATAAATCAACACAAAGTTTTTGACCCAGCACTGATGGCTGCATAGAGATATGTTTGATCTAAGTCTGTGATGCCGGTTCTGATGGAAGAGATAGTATTTTTTTAATGCATCACGTCATTAAATGAGTTATTTCCTGTATTCAACTTCCTTCCTTCAGCAGGATTTAAGCTTGTTGACAAAAAGATGCTGTGAGGGGAGTACGGTTTACAGTTCACATCCTTTCCTTTCCGTTGAAGCCCAGATTTAGAGTTATTGGGATTGAATGATTGAGTCATCTCTATAAAATTATAAAAGAGATTATTCTGTAAAATAATGGATTTTAAAAGAGCAGCCATTTCTCTTTAACTCTTTACCCTTCATCATTACTCATTTTTAAAAATTAAACTCTAAACAACCTCTACAGTATTGCTTTAAAAGTTTGAATTCCAACCTCAAATATATCATTAGTGCTTTATAAAAGGGAGGCTGGTAATCAACATTCCATTTAAAATAACTACAAACATATGTTGTTCTGAATCACAGTTGCTTGCAGTGTGGCAGGTCTTTAGAAATAGAAGGGATCTTAACTGGTTAAAGCCTCTAATTTCACCCATGACAAAACTATAACCCAAAGGGGTCAAGCAGATATATCAGGAATAATATAGGGATATTTCTACAGACCCTGAAGACATCAAAAGGTAATAAGGGAACAATTCTATACACATAAATTTGAAAACTTAGGTGAAACAGATCAATTCCTTGAAAACTGCAAATTACCATAACTCACCGAGTATGAAATAGATAATTTGAATAGGCCTATAACTATTAATGAATTTGAATTAATAATTTTAAAAATTTCAAAAGAGAAATCTCTAAGCTCAGAGGATTTCTCTAGAGAATTCTACAAAACCCCCCCCTTTTTTTTTTTTTTTTTTTTAGGAAATAGAAGAGAAAGGAATTCTTTTTAATCAATTTTATGATGCTTTTAATTCCCTGATACCAAATCCAGGCAAAAACTGTACCAAACAACAACAACAACTGTAGATGAATATCTTTCATGAATTTTTAGCAAATACATTCAGCAATGCCCAAAAAGACTTATATACCATTACCAAGCAGAATTTATTTCTGAGATCCAAGTTTGCTTTAATATTTAAAAATCAATCAGTTCAATCCACCATATAAAAGACTAAAGAAAGATCACATGATCACATCAATTGATGCAGCAAAATACATTTGACAAAATTCAACAACCACTCATGATAAAACACAAACAATTAAACCTCTCAGAAAAACAGGAACAGAGAAAAACTTCCTCAACCTGAGACAGTATCTATAGGAAACCTACAACTACCATTATACTTAATGGTGACAGATTAAATGCTTTTCTCCTAAAATCAGGAACAAGGCAAGGATCCCCACTCTCACCATTTTTATTCAACATAGTGCTACCAGTTCTAACTGGTATAATCAAGCTAGGACACAAATAAAAAGCATACAGTCCTAAATAGAAGAAATAAAACTGTCCCTATTTGCAGGTGACAAGACTAGTTATATAGAAAGAAATCTACAAAAGAACTTCTACAACTAATAAATGAGTTCAGCAAGGTCATAGTATATATACTTTTTAAAAATCCATTGCATTTTTACATACTAGCAATGAATGCATGGATACTAAAATAAAAAATATAAAACCATTTATAAACACAAAAAATAAAATACATGTAAATCTAATAAAACATATAGGGGATGTGTATGCTTAAAACTACAAAATTCTGATGGAAGAAGTCAAAGAAGAGCTAATACATAGACACACTGTGTTCATGTGTTGAAAGACAACATAATAAATATGTCAATTCTCTTAAAATTAATACACAAGTTTAATTCAATTATTATCAAAATCCCAGCAAAACTTTTAGTAGATATAGACAAACTTATCCTAAAATGTAATGGAAAAACAAAGGAACTCAAATAGCAAAAATAAAATGATAATTATTCTAAAAATATATATAGAAAGCAAAGGAATAAGAATAGTTAAAACAATTTTGAAAAAGAAAGATTAAGTGGGAGGAATCAGTCTACCCAATTTCAAGAACTTTATAGCTGTAGTAACCAAGATTACAACTTATTGGCAGTGAGATAGACATCAAAGGAACAGAATAGAGAACCCAAAAATAAACATAGAAATATGCCCAGCTGATTTTTGACAAAGGTGCACAAGCATAGGTAATACAGAAAAGACAGTCTTTTCAATAAATGGGGCTGGGACAATTAGACATCCATAGACCAAAACAAAACAAAACCAAAACCTTGTCTTCTAAGTTAATAATTAACTCAAAATGGATCATGAACTTAAATGTAAAATGTAAATAAAACTTTTTTAAAAAAACCATAGAAGAAAATCTTTGGGATCTAAGACTAAGCAATGTCTTAGACTTGACATCAAAAGCATGATCTATGAAAGGAAAAAAAAAGTAAAACATCTGCTCTGCAAAAGACTTCGTTAAGAGGATAAAAAAATCAAGCCACTGCCTTGGCTAACATATTTGCAAACCACACAGGCAACAAAGGACAAGTATCTAGAATATATAAAGAACTCTCAAAACTCAAAGTAAATGAATAAACAGTCCAATTAGAAAATGGACTAAAGACATGAACAGAAATGTAACTGAACAAGTAAGATGGCAAGTAAGCACATAAAAATATGTTCAACTTTATTATCCCTTGAAAATGTACAAACTAAAACCACAATAAAATACCACAACACACTTATGAGAATGGCTAAAGGAAAAGATAGTCACACCAAATGCTGGCAGGGGTGTGGAGGAACTGTATCAATAGCTGGAATGTGAAATGTACAGCCACTCTGGAAAGCAGGTAGCAATTTCTTTGAAAATTAAACATGCAATTGCCATGTGACCTAGTAATTGCATTCCTGGTCATTTGTCCCAGAGAAATGAAAATTTATGTTCACACAAATACCTACACAACAATTTTTATAGAAGCTTTTTTTGCAACAACCAAAAAGTAGGAACAATCCGGGTGTCTTTTAATGGGTAAACAAACTGGAACATCCATGCGATGGTATACTACTCAGCAATATAAAGGAAAGAACTATCAATACACACAACTGCCTGTATGAATTTCCAGGAAATTAGGCTTGGTGAAAACAAAATTCAAAATGGTTACATGCTGTAGGATTCCATTTATGTAACATCCTTAACATAACAAAATTATAGAAATGGAGAACAGATTAGTTGTTGCCAGGAGCTGAGAAGAGATGGAGGAAGGAGAAAAGTGGATGTGGCTATTAAAGAGAAACATGGGGGATCCTTTTGGTGATGGAAATGTTTTGTACCTTGACTGTATTGATGTCAATATCCAGACTGTAATACTGTACTATAGTTTTGCAAGATGTTACCTTTAGGAGAAACTGGGTAAAATGTATACAGTATCTCTGTGTGTTCTTTTTCACAAGTGCACATGCATCTACAGTTATCTCAAAATAAAAGGTATAATTATTAAGAAGGATAATAAGAAAATATTATGAAAAACTTTATTACTATAAATTGAACCACTTAGATGAAATGGTAAATCTTTTGCAAGACACCAACTACTGAAGAGAAATAGATAACTCGAAGAGTCCTATGTCTATTAAAGAAATTGAATTGTAGTTCAAAAACATCTTAAAAAGAAAACTCCAGGTCCAAAAGGCTTCCCTGGTAAAGTCTATTAAGCATTTATGAAAAAAAATAGTATCAATTCTAGACAAATACACAAAAAACATAAAAAAGGAGGGAAAACATTTCAACTCATTCTAAAATGCTAACATTATCCTGAAGCCAAAGACATTACAAGAAAAGAAAACTACAGATCCATATCACGCATGAACATGGATGTAAAAATTCTGTACAAAATTATATCAAATTGAATCCAACAATATATATATGAAAAGGACGGTACATAAAAACAAGTGAGATGTATCCCAAGAATGCAAGGTTCATTTAACATTCAAAAATTAATCAATGTGTTTCAATATATTAATAAATTAAAAAGGAAAAACCGTATAACCATCTCAATCGATGCAGGAAAAACATTTGATAAAATCCAACACCATTCATGATATAAAAAAATTCCCAACCATTTAGGAATAGAAGGAAACATCCCTTCTATTTAAAACATCTACAGCAAACATCATACTTATAATGAAAGATTAAATGCTTTTCCCTTAAAATCAGGAAGAAGGCAATGTTGTGTGCTCTCACTACTTCTATTCAACATTTATCAGTATAATCAGGCAAGGAAAGTAAATACAAGATACTCAGTATTTTAAAAAAGAAGTAAAACTATTTTTATTCATAGTGGACATGATCATCTATGTAGAAAGTCCAATGAAACCTACTAGAACTAAAAAGTGAGTTTATCAAAGTGACAGAATAGAAGATCAAAAACAAATATTATTGGAACTCTGTATGTTAATTTAAATTTAAATTAAACATTAAATATTATTAAATATCATTAAAAATATAAATACTAGGGATAAATCTAACCAAAAGAATGTGAAAGTCCTAAACACTGAAAACTACAAAACATTGCAGATAGAGATTAAAGATTGTCTAAATAAATGGAGACATGTACCTTATTTATGGAACAGAAGACTCATTATTATCAAGATGCCAATATTCCCCAAACTGACCTGTAGTTTTAATGCAATTCAAACTAATTGTAGAAATTGACAAGCTTATTCTAAAATTCACATGGAAATGCAAAGGACCCAGAACAGCCAAAACAACTTTGAAAAAGTAGAAGAAACTTAGAGAGCTAACACTACCTGATTTTAAGATGTATCATAAAGCTACATAAAGCTAAATAATAAAAAAAAATGTGGTATTATCATAGAGATAGAAGAAGATCAATGGCACAAAATAGAAAGTCCAGAAATAGACCCATACATTTAGAAACAGCTGCTTTTGACAAATGTAAAGCTAATTCAGTAGAAGAGAAAAAAGATCTTTTCAACAAATGATGTGGCAATAATTGGATACACATATTTTTTAAGTAAAAGGACCTCGATCCATATCTTGCACCACTACATGCAAAACTTAATTCAAAATTTATCATAAGTCTAAATTTAAGATTTCAAATTACAAATTTTCTGAAAGAAATCATAGGAGAAAATCTTTGTGAGTTTAAATTACACAAAAAGATTTTGGATACAATACTGAAAATACAATGCAAGAAAAAAAAACTTGATAAAGTAGACTTCATCAAAATTAGAAACTTCTCTTCAAGAGAGGATGAAAAGACAAGCATTACAGACTAGAAGAATAATGGCAAATCATATATCTGATGAAAGACTTTTATCCAGAATATAAAACAAACTCAAATTCAATAATATGAAATTAAACAACCTACTAAAAATGGATAAAATATTTGAACATCATCAAATGCAAAGAAGCGTATGAAAAGATGCTCATCATCATGAGACATTAGGGTAATGGAAAGTAAATCAGTGAGATTCCATTACACAAACTAATTATAATGATTAAAATTTAAAAACTGTACCAAATGTTGCAAGAATATGATGGAACTAGAACTCTCATAGCTGCTGGGGAATATAAAATAATAGACCTTCTTGTGTAGACAAGTTTGCCATTTCTTAAAAAATTATACAGCTGCTAACCACATGCTCCAACCATTGCACTCCTGGACATTTATCAATGAGAAAAGAAAGCATATGCCTATACAAACAGTTATACACAAATGTTTTAGCAACTTTATTTGTATAGCCCAAACTGGAAACAACCCAGATGTCCATCAATAGAGAAATGAATAGATAAGTTGTAGTAAATCCATACAACAGAATCCTACTAAACCATAACAGGAATGAAGTGTTGATAGACCCAATACGAATGAATCTCAGAATAATCATGCTGAATAAAAGAAGCCTGATAAAAAAGAGTACATACTTAATGATTCCATTGATATAACACTCTAGGAAATACGATCTATAGTGACAGAAAGCTGATCAGTGGTTGTTTAAGGATGGGCAGAGTGGGACTGAAGGGCAGCAGAAGTCCATGAAGCAACTTTTTGGGAGGAAAGAATGCGTACATGACCCAATTCTGGTTAATAAGAATCAGAAAAGTTTGCTAAAAGCTTCTGGGAACGTTCTTCTTTGATCTTAAAAGAGAGCCATAAGAAGATATCTCTCCCTCTCCTCCATTCTCTTTCTTTCAAGGTCTCATTGTGAAAAAGAAAAGAAAGTATTTTGTCCAGTGTATAGCTGGAAGCCATCTTTAGACAAGAAAGAAAGCCAGCATGAGGAAATTGCTAACACAGAGATAGAAAAACAGAAACAAATGCCTTTGAGAGGAACAGAGCCAAAGTCCTCATTGCATTGAATCTCAAGTCTTCTTTATCTAAATATTTTCAACTGCATGAGCTAATATTATTCCATAATTATTAAACCATTTTGAGGCAGAATTCTATACCTTTCAGTGAGAAACACCCTAACCAAGATAAGCATATTCTCATTTAAGAACCGTATTAACGATTTATAATGTGCAATCAGAATGGAATTCTATTCCTGGTATTAATTAAATTCCATATTAAAAAAAACATAGTCTATTTATATCTACAGTGTGTAATGTTATTGGTGCTACAATATAGGCGATATCAGATGTTTATGCTTTCCCATCATCCATTTTCCTTCTTTTGAGAACAGCACTCCAATTTTCTGAGTGAACTAGATCTCTGACACTCCTTAGTTCATGTCTTTCAGATGAGATAGACTCTCTTTGTCACGAGGAGTGGACACGTGATTCAAAGGGCATGAGAAGATGGGCAACTGAACCCTGAAGTTCCCTTCCCAAATACCTCTCAACCCTATCTCCAAACAAGAAAAAGTTGGAGCAGGTAAGTGGGGGCATCTGGATGGGGCATTGGAGGTCACAGGCTCCAGGATCTTCAAAAGTAAAGACATACTTTCACTCTCCTTTGTTTTGAGCATTCATAAAGCAAAAGTCTGAATTTCATGGTTCCTAGTGTAAGCTAGTCATGGGGGACTCTATGAATCCCTTTAGGAAATAACTACACTTGCTTGTTTATGTGTTTGTTTCTTTGTTGTGAGAGATGACCTAATCCAGTTGATAACAGATAATATGGAGGAGATAATATGCAGCCATGAGATGAGTTGCTCCTAGCTCCTGAAGCTAGGAAAGAGTCACTCCCTTGCACCCAGGGAGAAGAGAGGATTCCTTCCAAAGCTTCACCTGGATGTTGACAGATTGCCAGTTGGTTCACCACTAGTCCATGAAGAGCAGAAACCTTCTCCTTTGTAGATTTGCCACTGCATAAAAAACCTAACCACTTGACCTGTAATTATAGGTCGTTGTATACAGAGCCTGAAGTCTGAGCAGGAAATGGAAAATAACAACTTTCCCTTGTAGAACAAGCAAGCCAGAGAGGAAAACCAAGATAAACATTTCAAACAGTTTTTTTTTATTGAAACAGAACTGTTGGAAGAATCTGATGAAACCTTTTTTAACAATGTAATAAAATTACTCAAAAAGATATAGTTAAAGTTTAAGCAATTAACACTTAAATATATGATACATGCTATTATATAACTAGATAAAAAAGTCAATTAAAATATATGTACTAACTCCATTTTTTTCCTCACAATGTATTCATCATGATTGAAATAACTAAAATGAAATAGCTGATGGAAATAAGTAATTGAATTGTTGCACAACATGTTTTTTAAAGTAATGCATTGCTGAGGTGGCATGAAAGTTAAGAATTTGTACCATCCCCAAACTGAAAGCAAGAACAAGTAGCTGAGAATTTGCCTATCTAGATCTTGTCACTGTGTAAAAAGAAAAAATTCTCTTCTGAGAATTCATAACCATTCACACTGTATGTGCAGATCAAAAACACTGGAGAAGGGTTAATTTAAAGTGCTCCCAACTTGATAATGTACCCAGAGTATAAGCCACAAGAAACATAAATATTTTTTGGAGTACTCAGTTTCAATCTTCTTCAAAGAATTTCCAAAGATACAGTTACAAGAAATATAAACAATTTATTATTTAAAGTCAGTTGCAATATTAAATAGCAAATAAGACAGCGCTAAAGAGAGAATTGGTGAACCGGAAGATAAATCTAAAAAGAGAATTAGTCGAGATACCACCTCACCCCAGTCAAAATGGCTATCATCAATAAATCAACAAACAACAAATGCTGGCGCGGATGTGGAGAAAAGGGAACGCTAGTGCACTGTTGGTGGGACTGCAGATTAGTGCAGCCACTATGGAAAACAGTATGGAGGTATCTCAGGAATCTGAAGATAGAACTACCCTATGATCCAGTAATTCCACTCCTAGGCATCTACCCGGAGAAATCCAAAACTCCAATTCAAAAATCTGTATGCACTCCTATGTTTATTGCAGCACTTTACACAATAGCCAAGATATGGAAACAACCGAAATGCCCATCGGTCGATGACTGGATTAAGAAGCTGTGGTACATTTATACAATGGAGTACTACGCAGCCATAAAGAAAAAAGAAATCTTATCATTTGCAACAACATGGATGGATCTAGAGAACATTATGTTAAGTGAAATAAGTCAGAAAGAGAAAGACAAGTACCATATGATCTCACTTATATGCGGAATCTAAAGAAAAGAATATGTGTATGAACTAATCAGAAACAGTTTTGGGGACACAAAAAACCGAGAGTTGTTAGATCGGCGGGGGGGAGGGGGTTGGGGATGGGGGGAAGGGTGAAGGGATTGGGGGGCGGCTGTTGACCACAGGATGGCCTCAGGGATTTTTGAGAATTACTTTGGGGAACTTATTCAATAGTGTTTGGGGATTTTGTTGGGTGTCCGATGGACATGTGTCCTGTTTGGGAGACCACCTCAGGGATGCTGTGGATGCCTGGTCATGGCATTGTACACCAGAGGCTGGACATTAATGAATGCCAACTATAATTTTATGTGTATAATGTGATGGTTCGGTGTGAGGTCGGGATGGTGGTGGATGGGGAGAGGGGGGTTCACGGTGTGAGGGATGTAAAAATAATAAATAAAATAAAATAAAATAAAATAAAATAAAATAAAATAAAATAAAATAAAATAAAAAAATAAAAAGAGAATTAGTCAATTGGAAGATAAATTTAAACAAATTATCCAGAATGCAATCCAAAAAGATAGAGGTGCTGACACATAGAAGTTATAACAACTTTTATAGTTATAAAAGTTATAAAAAATTATAATTATAGTGTTATTATTAGTAATAACTAGTACATACCTAATTAAAATTCCAGAAGAAGAGACTAGAGAAAATGGAGGAAAAGCAATATCAGAAAAGATAATAGACTAGAATTTTTCCAAAACTGTTGAAAAATATTAAATCCTGAGATCCAGGAAGCCCTATTTAAAAAAAAAAGCAATAAACTCCATGTAGGGTGTATAAAAGTAGACCAAATCTACATTTATCACAAGAAAATCAGAATAAAAAAAGAAATCAGAAAAATAGCAAATAAGCTGATCCAGGCTGACGTCTTAAAAGCAACATTGAAAATTAAAGAGAATAGAATGAAATCTTTAATGAGTAAAGAGAAAGTAATGCCTAATCTAGAGTTACATAATCAATGAAACAATTTATTAATAAAAATAATAAAATATAGATACCTGTAACGAAATGACACTAAAAAAAATCCTAAAGTATAAGATTTGCTATGTGAACATAACCAGATTGCACTGTGAGAAAAAGATGACTCATATCGACCGTATTGTTGTTAACTCAGATATAATTGCACCTGTATTCTAAAGGTTGAAGGACTGGTGTTGCTATTTTCTGAAGTGACTTTTAAGCAGAGACTGGAAGGAAGTGAGAGAGTCAGCCATGTGGATATCCCCAGGGTATTCCTAGAATGGAAAACAGCATGTACATCAGCTCCGGCGGGGTGTGAGGGAATATGCTTAGTGTGTTCAAGGAGCACCAAGCAGACCTTTCCTGAAACGAAGAGAGGAACCAGCTGAGTGGTAGGAGAGGCAATCACAGAGTCAACAGACATCCAAACTATGAAAGGCTGTTTTAGATCATTGTAAGGACTTCAGTACTTGTGCTTATAATTGAGGAAGCCATTGGAAGAATTTGAACTGAGAAGTGACTTGATCTGAGCAAGTGATCGAAATGCCTTAGATACAATTTAGGTTCAAATCACCAAAAATTATCTTTCCATGGACTAATGTAACCTGGTACTAAAGAGGATTTTGGCTGATCTAGTTTGATACGAGAATAGAATTTAAGAGAGAACAGATATTATACATGCCCTTTAGGGGAGACTCTTTCCTATTTATAATTTCCATCCAACAGGCTTTAAAAAGGAACTGAGTTGCCGAGTATTTAAAGTCATACTGTGTGATAAGGACTGCAATGTGTTCTTTATAGCACTTCCATCATATAATGATTTTCCAGGCATTATGCCTTTCTATTTCCAACAGCTTCTTTGTCCCTGTAAGGATGAATAGGCTACAGAATGAACCTACATGTTCCATATAACTGACCACACTTAAATTCTTTTTTTTAAGAAATTTTAGATTTGCCTTCTGTTCTGGATACCCTGCATTTGCTCATCCAGGTCCACTTTCCACTTCTTTCCATTCTGCTCTGTGCCGCTCGCTTCCACTTGGGTCCTCCTAACAGGAAACTTTGGAGATGTGAATGGTGGGGGGTAGAGGCTGGGTAATATATTCTTTTGGCTCCCTCCCTGCCGTGTGCTGAGCTGTCCATGGCTAGCTTCTCTAGTAAAGGGCCCAGCTCTTTTCTAAAACTCTTCTACTGCTATGAGCTCTTTCTTTGTTCAGGCACCATTCTCCCTTCTTGCCCCTTTAGTCCTGGGAGTGGTACAGACTCCCTGCTCTTGTCATCCCTGGTTTGCTATCCCTTATTGGTGTCTCTTAACTCTGTCTCAACTCCTGTAAATAATCCCTTCACTAAAGTCTCATTGATGACTTTTGAAGGTACCATCTGTTGTCCATCCACAGTCAGATTGATACACGGAGTAAGTTCAACCAGTATTTATCAACTTTGCTTTTCTTTTTTTGTGCTTTACTTTTTAATTTTATGACATTATATATTTTTTTGAATTTTAATGTATGATAGTCTTTATTTACAACTTTACTGGCAAAAAAAAAGAGGGAAAAGTTTAAAACAGTTTAACATGGCATTGCAGCTGATGCTGCGAGATTAAAGAAGTTTCATTTTAAATGTCCATCTAATTGTTCAAAAAGATACAATACTGAATCTGCATATGCAGTTTTCTTTTTTTTTCCCTTTTTTTTATTATGAAATTTATTGGGGTGACAATTGTTAGTAAATTTACATAGATTTCAGGTGTACAATTCTGTATTACATCATCTATAAATCCCATTGTGTGTTCACCACCCAGAGTCAGTTCTCCTTCCATCACCATATGTTGCAGTTTTCTTTATGAAGTACAGCACTCATATTTTAGGCAGCCTTTTAAACATATAAATGCAAAAGAAATAAAATCCTCCATTAAAAACTGAATTATATAAAGGGTATTTTAAATTTAAATTTATGTTTTTCTTGTAACAACACATGCCCAATGAAAATCAAAAGCTGGAAAAGCAGTTACACTTCCTAGTTGAGTGCACAGTTACACATTCAATCATTTTCTGCCATGACCATTGTATTCTCAACTTATCATGAACTACTCTGAACTTACTATGAGATGTAGCCAAAGTCAGAAGACAAGACGTAGGGAGAATATTCCTTTTTTGAAGGAGAGTGAGCCCTCCAGAATATCAGCGTGGGAAATAAACATCCTGTTGAAGAATTCTAGGTGGGAAACAATTAATGTAGTCGATTTCAACTCATGCGGAGCCAGCTGACGTTTTTTCATTGACTTGTTTGGTGTCATTCTTCTAAATCAAGTGTGTTTAATTCTTCTTCTAGTTCATCCAAATCTTCCCCAGTAAAAAGATTTTCATCAACAGGAACAGCATCGATGGCTCCATTTTTTCGTCCCTCCCCTTCGCTGTCCTCTTCTAAGTCATTCTTCTTTCACCATTTTCAGCCCTACCTCCGGAAGCGTCCCTTAATGTGTTGTCATCCTTTTCTGAAGTGTATGTGCTGAATCTTTCAAGACTGGCCACAGTAATACTCATCTCATCTACATCTCTAGGGATGTACAAGCTTAAGTCTATGTCATTGACACTCACTGAATCATCAACCTCATCACCACCTGTCCCTTGGGGATAACGGGGGTCATCTGCGTCCTCGTCATCATCATCAACCAGTTCAGGCCGGAATTCAAACACCTCACGACTATGATCACTAATGCTTTCCCTGCTTTGAAGTCCGCTTTTCTTCTTTCCATATCTTGCTCAAGTTTATCAATCTTTTCTTGTCTTTTCCTTTTCTTCCAGGCAAGAAAAGATTCTAGAATAATTTTGGTAACATTTGGACCTAGGGCAGAACGCACTCTTTCAATGAGATCTTCTAATGAAATTTCATCTTCTTTTTCTTTATCTTTTTTCAACACAAATCCAGGAGGAAGTGCATGACGATACATGCAAATATCACCTCCTCCAGGGCACACCCAAAACCAGCCATATTTGTTGTTTTCAATAGCATCAAGGAGATGCTTGCACACTATTTGAGTTTTTGGTTTTCTTTTCTGCCTCACCATGCTTCTTGTTCACTACTTCTTCCAGTTTTTTCTCGTCCCAATTATCCATAGTATCTTTTTCAAGTTCTTTATCTCTTGCATCCATGTAAACACTTCGCTTTTCACATTTTCTCTCCAGAGTCAGGTCATGAGAGAATTTACACTTATCTCCTTTAGTACACTGTCCTTGCTTGAGGAATGCACATACCACGGATTTGAGATCTGCACCTTTACTTATTTTTTGAGCAGCAACTACAGGTTTGAACAGCTCATTTAGCTCTTGCAATTCTTTCTTCTTATCATCTTTCTTCAATTTCTGTTCAGCTTCACTTTGTGCTACCTGACGTGGATTTTGTTGACCAAATTTAACTGAGTGACAGCCTTGATAAGCTTCTGTTGCTTTGCTCCTTTTTTATTCTTTAGACCAAAAGTTTTGTCTTCGATAATCTTCTCCTTCTTTTTCTGCCCCGCCTTTTTGCTGCCCCCGGCCTGCGCCTGTTTCTTGGGGGGCATCGCGGAGACAGGTGGCACTGGCCAGACTTAAGCACAGCTGGACACAGACAGGGTATCTGGCCCTGCGGCAAGAAAAGGAGGAAGATGCGGGCCCACATTATCTTTTGAAATTTTCACATTTTTTCATATTCAAAATTAAACACCAACTCAACGACCATTTACTCAGTCTAATACAATTCAATACTATGAGCTAAATGCAATGGCCCAGTTACCACAAAAGCAATTAAGAGGAGGATCTTAGGCCACTCTGGGGTTCAAAAAAGATGCTACTGAGAAGAGAAGGTGAGTAGGGCTTAGCCACCTGCAGCCTAGGGCAGCCCCTTTCTACTCAAGAATTGTGGGTCTCACTGCATTACAGCTAGCTACTTACACTGTCTTACTCCAAACTTTCTTCAGGGATCCTCTGTTTCAGCAGATCTAATGACATCTGCCTGCCACTGTGCAGGCACACACATAGCCACGCTCATAAAAGTTTAGCTCTCAGAGCTCTCATTTCTTCGCTCTTCCTCCTCACTTCTCACACAAAAATACTTATCCCCCATCCCTTCATCTAGACTGTGATCGCTGCACGTCCTGCTTCTCTTTTCTTCTGGCACCTTGCTCTTTTATTAACCCTCTTTCTCTTATTAACTCAACAAATTCATTAAACCATCTCAAATAAATGAGGAATCACACCAACTTCCCTTTTCTCCCCTCTCACTCCAAACTCTTCATGAGATTCTTTTGCATTTATTGCTTTCCCTTTTCCATTTCCCACTCAGTTGTCAGCCCCCTGTAATCTGATTCTTGGCTCTCACCATTATATTGAAACTACTCCAAAAAGTAACGTAGGACCACAGCAACTGCTATCCATGCCATTTTGAGAATGAATAAAGTTTCCTTTTCTTCCAAACAGAGTGAGTAGGGTGAGCAAAGTGTTTCTTCCCTTAGCAGCACAACCATCCCCTGTAGCCATGCTTGGAATTTAATACTTCCCAAAGTCACTGTCTCTTCTCATTGTCACCTTTAGAAACTATCTGCAATATTTGACACTATTGAGCATTGTTGGACCCTTGAAACTCTTATCTTCTCTGATTTTCCAAGCCTTCCTCCTGCCTTTGATGGCCTTTAAGCATCTCTCCCTGCGACCCCAACACACACACACACACACACACACACACACACACACACACACCCCAGAAATAAAGTTATTCATCAAATTTCTGTCCCTGGCCCTATTCTCTTCCAACTCTCTGGTCACTAATGTTTCAGAAACATTCTCATGACAACTATATCTTTGCCCTTATCTCTCAATTTAGATCTCCAACCTTATGTCTCTGAGCATTAGGCTTGAATTTCCAATTGAACATTAGCCATTTCCAGGTGGACATCTCATTGATCTTATTGTACTTAACATGTTGAAAACTGAATGCATCGTATTCCCACAGACTTTTTCTTAGTTATGATATTACCATTCTAAGCACTCAGACTAGAAAACTCGGAGCTAGTTATCTCTCACTCTTCCTCTCACTCAAACCACATATATAAACTATAAACATGTCCTGTTGACTCTTTTCACCTGAGTATTCATTTATTTAGGATATATTTTGCTATAAAATCGTTTGTTTTTAGCAGTATAGCAGTATATTGTTGGTAAATTCCAGGATGATTATTATCTAGAGACAGCAAAAGAATATTATTTTGTGATTCCTTCTTACCACCTCAGCGTAGACAATAAATGCCAGGACTTCTATACCTTCCACAAACCACAACTTCTCTCCCATCACCTGCACCTTAGCCTCCTGAATATGCATGTCAAGGGGACTTACATTCAAATCCTGGCTCTCCCATGCCCTTTTCTTCTTCCTGAGTCTCTTTATGTATGGGATATGCTCTTGTGGCCAATTCTTTGGTGAAACAATATGTTATTTCCCCTCTTTCCATTAGGTATGTGGTTTACATTTCTTAAAAAATCAATTAGTCTTTTTGAACATTTCTTTATTATTTATGAAACAAATTTTAAGTGTTATGAATGTACTTTAGAGATTTGCTATTAGACAAAAAACATTTTGACTGGTGGGTGTCTGGGAAAAAAATCTAGATTTCTTTTAACATTAATTATTTCAACGTACAATTCCACTTAAGTCTTTTTGTTACAAACTACGTATAAACTCAGACCTTATTAGTCTCATTCCCCCTCATCTGTCTGTCTTCTTTCTTCTGATCATTTTGCTATTGTATCATATCTACCATTCCAACATCCACTAAATGCTATCTTCTTCAACAAGTTTTCCTGAAAGAAACAACAATATTCATAATAATAACCAATATAAATGCGAGTTTCCTGAGCATGTGGCACTTTGGTCAGCACTTTGTGTGCATGATCTCTTTAGACCCTTACAATAGCACTATGAGGGGGGCATAATTATCATCCTATCTTACAGATGAGAAAAAGAAGGCCGGAACAGTTATGCACCTTGTCCAGGGTCACATAACTACTCAGGGCAGAACAGGAGTGAATTATTTTCTGTGAAGGGCACAGTCAGGCACCGGCTTCAAATCTGAAGGTAGCACCTGTTTTCCTCAGTCCGAGAGCTTAACCACCAGGCACAATGCAAGCACTGTGGTCTCTCTCCCTACCTCTGCCTAAGCATTTGCTTAAACCTCCATGAAGGCATTTACTGTACTCTGCCTCATACAATAATTACATACCCTCTTTTGTGTTTTGTGAACTCTTTGAAGGCAGTGATGATAGTGCATAAATATTCATTTGAATTGATAGAAAGATGCTAGTATCCATAAGACCAGTGACATTCTTCTTGTAAATTTATTGATGTCTCATTTCAGTGTGTCTGCAATTGCCAAAGGAATAAAATTCTGGATTCGGTATATAATCTCGAGAGGAAGATGATCTCTACGCCGTCTTCTGTTGATTTTACTCTTTGATATGATCCATTGTACAAATCTCTTTTGTCCTTTTGGTTTTACTCTTGGTGTTATGACCCATTACACAAATCACTTTTGTCCTGGCTATTATATGAGGTCATTCTTCCTGGCTTTATGTTGCGAGCAGAGATTACATCTTCTTTTTCTTTTGTAACCACTTATACAGGCTAATTGAGTGCTCCCTCAATAAGACCTGCTAACTGCAAGCACAAGACAGAATATGGCAAGCCTTTTAAATGGAGGTGTAATGAAATACTCCACGATTAACAAGGAGAGATGCCACTATTGTGTGCCCCAATAGTCAACAGTGCAAGCATAGAAGTCCCTTAAGCCCACAAGGAAATTAATTTCAAGTCTTTTTTCTTAGGATAACTTTATGTTTGTAAAACCTTTTACATTTTTTATCTCCTATTTGTTTCTAGACCTCTGTGAGGCAGGATTGTAATAATGTAACATATATGCATAATGCAACATATAAGTTGTTACTTATATATGTATATATACATGTGTTAATCTACTAACTTGGGCTGCTATAAGGAAATACCAGACCCTGTGGTTTATAAACAGAAATTTACTTCTCATAGTTCAAGATCAGGGTGCCGTCATAGTTGGGTAGGGGCTCTCTTCCAAGTCACAGACTTTTAATTATATCGTCATACGATGGAAGGGAGGAGCTGGCTCTCCTTGGTCTTTTTTATAAGGACACTTATCCAAATCACGAGGGTTCTGCCCTCATGACCTAATCACCTCCCAAGTGCCCTGCCTCCTAATACCATCACCTTAGGGGTTAGGAATTCAACATATGAATTTTGGGGTAATGCAAACATTCAGATCATAGCAACACAACATATATAAAATGTTATGTAAAGCTATTATAGAGCTTATCGTATGAACTATAATGTTATGATTATTGTACAGGCAAAGAAACTGAAACTCATACAAAGTAGTACTTGGCAAAAATTACACAGATAACTCAAGGCAAACCTAGGATTCCAACTCAAGTCTGATTTCAAGTCTACTGAAGTCTTTCCATTTTATCTTAGCTAACAGCTGTGGTCTGAGTGTTTCTAAGCATGTTGAGCTGCCTTCATGACCTGAAGCAAGTTCTACCCTTTACAGAAATATAGTTCATTCCTGTCCACAAGATGGGTCTAAGAGTTTGCAGGGCTCAGATGTGTAATTTTGTATTTGTGAATCCCGTTCACACACTACGTAATCTCTCATTGTCTATGTACACACTATATAGATCTCAACCTAAGAATCTTCTGGACACTGACATTTATAATACTCAGCTTGAGAAAGGAAATTCATGTGATTTCAAAGACTTAGTGATAAACAGTACAACTTTCTATAAACTTGATGCCTAAAATTCCACATTTAGGCTTTTTTTCATTGTAGTCTGATAATGACAAATGCCCTCTGACACCTTAGGGTGGATGGATTTGTAAGAAACACTCCAAACAAAGCAGCAATGCAGAAAGGTCAACTGATAAGCCAAAAGGAGTAGACTGGGGGCTTTTATAGTTTTGTCTGTTTAGTGTATTGAATTGTGTCCCCCAGAAAAATATGTCCAAGGCCTTATCCCAGGTACATATGATCATGACCTTATTTGGAAATAGGATCTTTGCAGATGTAATGAAGGTAAGATGAGGCTATACCGGATTGAGGTGGGCTCTCGGTCCAATAACTGGTGTCTTAATACGAGAGAGGAGAAGGTGATTTGGATACAGAGACACAGGGAAGAAGGCCATGTGAGGACAGAGGCAGAAATTGGAGTTACACAGCTAAAAGCCAAGGAATACCAAAGATAGCCGGGTGCTACCAGAAGCTAGGGAGAGTCAAGAAATGATTCTTTCTTGGAGCCTTCAGAGAGAGCATGGGTCTGCTGGCACCCTGATTTCCGATTTCTGGCCTCTAGAACTGTGAGAGAATCAATTTCCATTGTTTTAAGCCACCCAGTTTGTGGTAACTTCTTAAAGTACCTCTAGGAAACTATATACTCCTGCCTAACACCCAGCCCTCAATTTTAAGGCAACTCTATAGGATAATTTTGAGTTTGAAATTTAATTTAATGTTTTTCACTAATTAACACCTTTTAATTATTCCCAATATGTCACGCTGGCTCTATTCTTCCGACAATCCAACCCTGTCTGTCCATTCTTTCTGCAAGGGGCAATTCACCACCCCCTCAACGCCTCAACCCCATCCCCAGAATGAAGAGTGTGCCTGTTCACACCTACTCCACAAAAAAGAAAAAAACAACAACACTCCTCTAATACTTTGTTGTTTCATGGGAGTTTGCACTATTTATGCTCATGTCAGTGACAAAAAAAAATACACAAAGTATATATTAATCTAAAATACAGTATTGGCGCAATTTCTAATAATGTCCCATACATAACGCAGTGTTTGTAAAACAGCAGTCTTCAGGCTTTATAAATAGCCTGAATTACAGCTGTTCAAACAGCCTCTGGGAGTTAAATGAAATCCCTCGAACATAGATTGTTGGTTGGTCCCCAAGGTCGTTGCAGAGACTCACCCCAGACCCAATCAAACGGATCTCTCTACTCCTCCTACTCCTCCGCCAAACACTCCACCAAGAAGATTCTAACAACCTTGGGAGGTTGGGGGAAGGGCGGGGAGGATGAATAAAGCGAATATGGCCAACTTGCTAGGGGCCATCCAATGTCACAGCAACACTGCCTGGTGATGGCTTGATGACCTATGTTTTAAAATATGCAGTTGTCACAGTGGTGAGATAATGAACTCTAAAATATCCGCTCAAAGTTTCTGATTGAGGGAGCTAAACTACCCCCAGGGTATCCCCAGCCGGTGCCTAGCACAATGCCTGGAAAGTAAAGAAGCTCAGATCTAGTGAATGGTGGGAGGCCTGCTGGAGCGGGGGGGGGGGGGGGGGAGGGGGGGGGGGAGACAGACTCCCTTCTGTTGGATCAATATTTCTTTCTGCGCTGTGGACCAAAACCACTGCTCCCACCATCACTATAATTCTATCCACAGTAATTATCATAATGCCCTGTAGATGGGAGTTCAGAATAAGTCACAACCAAGTTACCCGAACTCAGATGCTCAGACTGCACTGGACAGAAGTCGGTTAGATCATAGAAATTCCACTTTAATTTGTGAAGAGATTTGGGTGTCACTGAGACCATTTAAAGGGAACAGGCAGATGAGATTTATTTTTATACGAGGCATGCTTAGCTCCGCGCCGACTCATCCCCCTCTCCCGGTGCTTGGGCCTGTCCTCAGGGGCTCTGGACCGCCCGAGTCCAGCAGCCACACGCCACCGCCTCCGCGCCGCCTGCTTCCCGGGGCGATCGGCCCCGGCGGCGCTCAGGGGGCGTCCCCGTCCGCTGCAGCCCTCGGGGCGTGGGGAGCGCGGGCCCGGGAGCAGGAGCTCCGCGGGGGACTCGGCGGCCGGGACCGGACCGCGCGCCTCGTTCTCCGCCCCGAAGCGGCCCCGAGGGGCGGGAGGCTGGCTGGGCTGCGGGGCCGGAGCGGGGGCGCACAGCGGCCCCCGAAGCGCGGGCTTCCCCCACCCCCGGTGGCGACCCCACCTCCCGCCCCCGCGGCGTGCGCGCGTGTGTCCGTCTGTCTGTCTTCTCGCTCGACGTCAGTGGGAATTTCCAGCCAGGAAGTGAGAGAGTGAGCAAGGCAGAGAGACAGAGAAGTGCACCCGCGAGCCGGGGCAGGAAGAGGAGGTTTCGCCACCGGAGCGGCCCGGCGACGCGCTGACAGCTTCCCCTGCCCTGCCCGCCCGCCGGGCCCCCGCTCCGAGACCCCGCGCAGCCCGGGCCCCCGCCGCCGCGGCCCGGCCCCCGCGCGCCCCGCGCTTCCCTCCGCCCGCGCTGCGACATGGCGCGGCGCTGACGGGCCCGGCCCGGCGACACCGCGCGCCCGCGCGTCCGGACCCGCTCAGCCCCGCACTCGGACGCGCCTTGGCCCCGGCCGCCTCCGCCGCCTCCTAACGCGGCCCGAGGCCCGCGCCGCCCGGAGGGGGAGCCCGCAGGCGCGGAGGCCGCGCGCGGAGCCGCCACCAGGGTAAGCCGACCTCGGGCCAGGGGGCGCCCCGCCGGGGACGGGCGGCCCGAGCCCCGCCGCCTCCCCGCCCCGCAGCCCTCCAGCCCGCTCGGACTTCCTCATTCCTGCGATGGCCGCTGCTCAGGACCCTGGGCGGAGGTTGACAGGAGTTCGAGGCTCTGGGGATTGGCGAGAGGGGGGAAAGGCACCTCCGGACGTGGCGGGGGCCGGGCGGCCCGAGGGCCACGGCGGCCCGGGCGGCCCTTTCTCCGCGCGTCCCTCCGCCCGGCGGGAACCGAACCAGAGGGGAACTCTGGCAAACTTTTTTTAATCCTCACCCCCACTCCCTGCTGCGGGGGGGCTTTAAGGTGGAGGTGCGCTCGGGCGCGAAGGAAAGAGGGGAAGGTGGTTGGTGCAGTGCTGAACCAGATTTCACCTAAGGGCGTTCCATGAAATGAAAGCAGAAGTGCCCGGCAGTCCTCTCGCCTGGGGAAGCCCTCCCCAGCTCCCCCGAATTGAATAGGACAGCCTTATTCTTTCAAAACGAAGCCCCCACTTCGCAAACACACACACCAGGACAGAACATATTTACCTACTGTAGGATCTGTACATTGGTTTTCAAAAAAAAAAAAAAAAAAAAAATGAGGGCCTGCTACTGCTCTACAGGGCCTGGCATTTGAAGGAAAAAAGAAATTACCTATTTAGATCACTTTTTGGACACTCTGATTATGAAAAACACTCCGAAAACGGTACCATGCGTTGTGCATGACCTCTAAAACAAAATAATGCTATAAACAAAGCCTAGCCTAGATACAAGTTTTCTCATGGTCTTTAAAAATAAATAAATACTGATGGAGATGTTTGCCCTGATTTATTGGCCTATTCTGAAACTTCAGTGGGACTTAATGACACAATATCTGATTATCAAGATTTAAGACATTTTCATGGATTTGTTAAGTAGGGTTTTTCAGCACTACAGCTATTAAATAACTATATTTAACGTACAGATTTTGTCATAAAGCCCATAATCTGAGAAAATGACTGTAGTATTACTAAAACACTCAACAGCTCTGGCATACAGATGTTCTACAAACTGATGAGCTTTGGAAACCCTAAAGTTTGAGATCAAGATGTTCAGTGCTTATTTTTCTAGCAAAATACCTCAATTGAGTATTCTTGAGCACTTTGAATTGCATTAGTGTTTGTTAAAACTTTAAAAAGGAATCTCGATTAAAATAAAGCCCTTGGCTGAAGCATGTTGTTTCCCTTATTTTAATATTGTGCTTTCTAGAAATGAATTCTTTTACTATTTGATGCACTAAAGAAATTTTGGAAATGATTTAAAGCAAAGTATTTTTTTGAGCTTATGAACTTGGGAAGCCAGGATATAAAAAGACTTGTTTCTTGTAGCCTTTTACATTGATCACGTAATTGCTACAGTGAGAAGAACCTACATGGTAAATGGAAACATGATATCTCCTGAAATTGTTCATCCATATTGACATACCTGCTGCTCCTCAAGGTCTCCTGGAGCTTGTTTAGATAAAATGTCTTCCTGGGCCACAGCCTACTGGACAAACGTGAACAAAAAGGAAGACTCATTATGTGTAGATTTAATGGTGGCACTGAAATACTACTTGTTGTGAAGAGTAAACCACTTCTAAATTGTTTAAGAGACTTTTTAAGGGAAATACTATAATCCAGTTGGGGTTTGGGGCAATTGGAAAGTGTATTATTTTTGTTTAATAATTTCAATTTTGTCTTGTGTTCGGCAGTTGGCACTCACATCAGCTGAATAAATGCCTCTGTTTTTCAAACCCAGTTAGTAAATACTGGAGTATACATACAAAAATAGTTGTTCCCCTTCTTAAGCTCTGCTTTGATCTTTGCACTTCCTTCTTCTACCTCTTAAAACAAGATTGTCTGTGATGACTGAGTTGCAGTTGGTAAAAGCTCAATTAGTCAGAAATAGGCAGAATTTTAGATTTAGTGATCCTGTTCCTCAGAGACGTAGTTCTCTTGTCATGTTCCCTGAAACAATTTTGAAGCTAGTTTGAGAAACAAATACTCATGCAGGTTGTTTTTACCACTGTTTTCATACTTCCAGATAATCGATGAAATAAGTTTTAGTAGTACCTGATTTTCAGGTACTGCTTATTGTGGTAGATGGAAGGTGTAGATAAGGAATTGGAGGCTATAGGAATCTGGGACTCTCATTCAATCAGCAAGGCCTTATTTTCTACCCAGTGTTCCCCTGTTCACAAGAGGTGAAAGTTCTGGCTTCTGAGGGGAAGTGGTTACTTCATAACCTTCAATTAGTTTGAACTTAGGAGAAAAAAGAACAATAGTTGACATTTTAAAACAATGCATTTTAAAAAATGATATCGGAGTTTCCATATGGATTTTTGATAGTCAAAATATAATCTTTTTCTTCTTCAGAACTTATTATTCAGTGTCCTGTTCTGAACATAGAGATGACTGCAGTAGAAAGTGTGTCTGGAAATGTAGAGTTGTTTAATCAATAGAGTAACTATTCAAATTATGCTCTTCTAGTCTACAGATTGAACATGAATCACGTTAGCAGGAATGGATACATAAGAATCAATGGCTAAGCAAAGTTTCTCATGAATTTACCTTACTTAGAAGGAAAGTTGTCTTGTTTGCTTGATTGGTTTTCTGTTTATATGACTCATAAAAGGTGGCATGATTGCTATATGCTGTAAGAAGAGAAGAAGAAAAAGAAGAAGGAAGGATAGAATTTTAGTGCTGGAGGATACTTTCAAATGTTCTGTTTCTACATCTACGTTTATGTATGATACGAGTTCATTGACAAACTCTTTCTTGGTAACCAGTAAACCACATTGAAGCGGTTTACCCTACTTTCTGGGAATTAATTCTCTTTGCACACTTGTACCTCTCATAAGTATTGAACTCAGTATAGTATTCTTAGAGGTGAGTAGGTAAATCATGAGAAGCATATATACCTCTTTGAGTTGACCCTGTCACTCCTTAGTTGACCTTGAGGTTTGAAGAACTAGAGGCATTCAGCTTCAGAGAGGACTGTTTGGACTTGTGGCATGGTCCTGCAAGTTAGTTTGGCTCTTTGTGTGTGTATGTTTTTCGCATCAGAAAAGATTAATAATTGAAACCAGGTAATTTCGTAGAGTTAATAGTTAGGGTAGCATAACCAAGACATTTATCTTTATGATAGTTCATTAATAAGTATCCAGTGCCACACTGTTAGGTTTTTTTTTTTGTTAAAGTAGCATTCTTTTCATGATGATAAAATTGCTCTATACCTTTGGTCTCTACTGTGTTAGAGAAGGTGTTCCTCGGTGCAAATTAAGCTGTCTTTCGTATTTTCCGATGAAGTTGGTAGACCTACCCTTGAAGATCAGCTAATAGTATGGAAAATAAATTGTGAAATAAAATCTTACTGCTTCACTACAGATAACTTAAAGCGGACAGTTTTGCACAAAGTATGTAATATAAGGTGTGATTTGTTAAAGAATATAGAATCCTCAAGAGTATAGATTATGGATGAAAATACTTGTTTAATTTAGAGTATTAATCATAAAAATATTATTTTAAATTTTAAAAAGAAAACAATTATTCTCCTTATATTTTCTGTATTAATTAGTAGATTTAATTATCAGTAATACAAGTTTCATCTGCTTTAATCTGTTGCCTGTTTTTGAAATTAGAAGAATGAAATGGGTGCTTTGGTTCCCCATTACTTTGGCTTATTACTTTTCATTTACATTTCACTATGAGGCCAAAAAATCTCATAACCAGCTTTTGTTATGATCCATACTTTCAACACATAGTAGTAAGTTTGAAGTACCTATAGACTCAATTTCTATAGACTGAAAAACAATCTGGCTGATGGAGCTTTAAAGAAGAATGTGAAGATTCTCTATGGCTATTCTTTAAGAGCCTCGGTATAAAAAAATAATAATAAAAAGGATAGGAAAAGAGCTATATGAGAGAATCAAAATCCTGTAGTTCCAGTTAAAATCATATCTAATCTTTACTGCCAAATATCTGACACTTAGCGTTGTACTTATTGGTACATACTGAGCAATCTGTAACTATTTTTTGAGTGAACAAATGACATAAGTTTTGTTTTGTTTAAAAAAAGTGGGGGCAGCCGATTTCTGCAAGGAACAAAAATTAAGAGTATTTTGCTTTACCTTTTGGAAAGAAGCCAAAATTAGTTCTTACTTCCTAGATATTACATTCTTATCTAAAGAGCACTTGAAGTTTACTAGAACAGATAATTTATTAAAAAGTACCCAGTGCCTTCCAAAAGGGAAGCATTTCATTCTGAAAGACGAGTTTCTGAACTGGAAAAAAAAATGCCTTTTTGTTTCAAAGTTATAAAGACATTTATCAAACAAGGTAACGAAGTAATTGAAATGATAAAAGGTGCTTGTACAAGTAAAAAATGTAACTTTTTGACTATGCTAGAATTTCTGTGATCTCCACTGAAACTGTGATTTCAATACTAGTATCTCAAAAAAAAGGAAACAATGCTGCAAGCACTGCTTTATAATCCAAAGCTTGTTCAAGCTTATCTAAATTAATCAATCAAAAAGTAAAAACAAATACAGAGTGCCAAAAAAATGTATACACATTTTAAGAAAGGAAAAAACTGTATTAAAAGTGTAATAATATGTACCAATAACAAAAGATGAATACAAGTCCTATGTATACACTTTTTTGGCACCCTCCTCCACCCCCCCGGTGTATTAAGACATCCAGAATTAAATTCTTATCACCCATAAGAAAAATGGGAGGGGGGAAGTTATTAGCTGGAAAACCTCAGGAACAAGCAGGCAGTTAGCATGGTTTCCTGTACTTTCCCATTTCATACTTTAATGATTTTGCAACACTATAAAACCTGGGCTTCATTATGGCAGGGACTTCTTATTTCTCACTAGTAGCATTTTCAGAAAATTGTCCTTGAAATTCTGACTCGAACCATTTATTCTGTGCGGACACAATGAATGAAATGAAGTCTACCATCCAGACTAGAAAAGAGCACGCAGCAGCACTCCCACTCCTGGTGTTATTGTGCCCTAGGGAGAGTCACAACCATTTTTATTGAAAACTGCTGGCTTCAGTCCACTCTGCTTTTCTGCCCACCTAATTCTGGTCCTGACCCTGCCCTCTTTTGAATCACTTAACAAACATACACTCAAGTTTAAAGAGTTAATTTTAAAATGGTTTACAAATACATAGATGTATAATCATTTTTGTTGTTGCCAACAAACTGAGGAAAAAAATGAAATGTTTACTTGTATAACAACTGCATTGTAAAGGTGTCAGTCATTGTTGAAAAGTACTCTGAAAGTGAATAGCAGCAGTGCTTGTTAGTTAAAATAATAAAATAGTCAAAGTACTCTGCCTGTACTTCCTTGTGAGAAGTCGCCAGGGAACCATAAATGTTGCTGTGTTTCATTACATAATCAGCTCAATCTACAGCTTCTGGGCATGAAGAGAAGCATAAACAAAATCACAAAGTTATAGCATTATTCTAACCTTTCCCATACTTGTCAAAAATGTATGGACAATTCATGTATTTCATAGTGGAGAATAAAGCTATTGGATGTTTCTTAGATTTTAGTCTTTTAGTAAATGAGGCTCGCTAGCATTTGTAGGCAAGATTTACTTTTTGCTAACTTGAACCAAAAACATACAAAACCTGCATGAAGTTAAGCACACCTCTTACAAAGAGTTTAATTAACATTTTAAAAATAGATTTCTATAATGATTTCTTTATCAAAATAGCAGTTGTTTTAAAAATTATTATTCATTATTATTTATCACATCATTTGGACTACACATACTATATTTCAGTGTCATGGCATACCTATCTCTCATCTGCAGAAATCAATTCTAACATATATCAAGCATGAAAGTAGAAAAATTAAAAGTGATGACAGACTCGCTAATCAACCTCCCTATCTGTTGGTTCTGTGCCCAAGTCTGCAGTTCATTTAAAAAGTGAAAATAAATTACTTAATTGTCTTAGAAAATATGCCTTCCAAGATAAGAATTTTAGGAACGGAGAAAATGACTATTTTTTGATGTTTTAACATGAAATCCTGATACGTGTTTTATTGATAACTTGAAGAACGTCTTTGTCTGTCAAACCTTAACTTAGGTATAGGTTTATTGTTTAGAATTTAACCATTCATTGGGTTTTGATCATCAAGACTTGATGTATAAACTTCCGTGTCTTTTTCTTTCAAACGGGGGCTAGGTGTGGTGATGAGGTCAAGGAAAGGAGTCCCTTACAATTTACAGCATCTAGCATGATGATGTCTATATAATACAAGCATCTTTATGACTTAGATAGTTAAAATAAAGATGTGAAAGGATGAAAGAAGTATGATGGCTCTTCATGTATAGCTAGTTCCATACCATATTATTCAATTCATTCATTTATTATGCTAATATGTAAAAGGTAGGTAACTTAAATATTTTGTGTGTGTGTGTTTCACACCTATAAATCTTGAAAAATTTGATCAAAGGATTGTAAAAGCATAGGTAAAGGTTTAGGGGGAGAGTCCTCTATAAAATTAGATCTTGAACTTTATTATTGACTTGAATGTGAAAAAGAAAAATAATCTAGAAACTGAATCAGGATTCCAGAGAAAATGGTAAATTCTATATCTCATGGATGAGAATAAGAGGATCATAATGAAAGATGTAGAGATAGATTGCTCTTGAATAGAACTTTTTTACACGCTGTAGATTTCACTGTGGATTGTCCTGTTTTGATAAATTGAAACCAATGGTCATTTCCCCCACATTCTGAAAACACTTTAGAAGTCAGTTGTGATTAAGCAAACCTCAGTACACCTGGGAAATTAAAATCAGAAGCATGGTACATGACAACAATTAAATGTACTTCCTTGCTCTCATGCCATGTCATAACATTCATTTGATATAATGTCTTTATGGTTTCTCTCCATGTGTTTTCCCAGTTTCACATTTTACACATTTAATGAATTTAACAAGCACACCTTAGAATATTTTACTATTTCCTGACTATTTTAAAACATTAACCTTATTGGTCATTTACCCTGAAGTTCTTTTGTATAGTGGGCAGGGAGAGTATCCTATTTCTCTTAGAAAGTCCTCTGCAATAGCCAAATAGGTATTAGTCCACATTGCTTAATGAGGTAGTACAATCCTGTGTTGAAATAGGTGGCTGATTTGGGGGGCAGGTGTGCTACATTTACTAAATATCTGTTGTACTGAAGGAGTCCAGTCATTCAAGACAAGCCACAGAAAACAACAATTATTTCTAATGTTGCAGAGGCACTTGATATTTCTGAAATGAATCTCTGTTGTCTGCACAAGCTGATTTCTGCACACCTCACCTCCCACCCTTGCTTCTCAGCTATCCCCTATTTCTCGTATCATCCACATCAATTTTCAGTTCGTTCTCCATGTTGTCTCATTTTGAATGCCTCTGCATATGCGTGCCCTGTGTGAGGAGTACCCTTTCCTTCCCAGCTAACTACTAAACCTTCAGGCATTATTCAGGCATCACCATTTCTCTCTCCCTCCTCTACCCATTCTCCCAGACCTATTCTTAAAGAGTTATGTGCCCCCCATTCCATGTGCTCTTGACTTCTTATGCTTTCCAGACAGAAAACATCTTGAGGGCAGGGACTTTATCTTACTTACTTTTTAATTTGCACAGCACCTGGTAAGTTTGCTGAATGAATAAGAAAGTAAACTATACAAAATATTAGTAGACTGTGTTATTGATTAAGCTGTGTGGCTGTGGGCAAATTAATTAACTTCTCTGGGTCTCATTTTCTATCTACAAAAATGAGAGAGTTAGACTAAATGAGTATCTACCTCTAAAATTTGTTTCTTTGATATAATAGTATTATTTGGAAGGCTTCAGCTGTTGCCATATTGAGATAGCTTAAGGAAAAATGCATGTGAGAAGATTCAAAGACAGTTTATGATTATCAATGGGATAAATGTAAGGAACTATTCTTTTCTGGATTGAGTTGTCATATATGGTCTCAGTCTAGTTTCTTCCTGACATCCTGGTGTGTCTGGGGTTCCATCTTTTCATTACTAATTAGTCTCTACTATGAACTCACATTCATATTTCTCCAAAGAAATTGAAGGCAAACTTGATACAGAAATTGAATGTAAAATTCAATATTTTAATTCTAAATTGGTTCAGTTTTCACTAATTATAAATATATTTGGAGGAAGAAAAAAGGGAAGTGGTAGTGTTGTGAACTGAATCCTCATCTGTCATAGCAAGAATACAATTTCTAAAATTGTTTAAGAAAAAAGATATAAGTGTAGTATCTGGAGATACGAAAAGAACCCCCAGGAAAACCAAAAAGAGAAAGTTAAGAGTTAAAAAGTCAATCACTCTGTAAAGCAGGATTGGAAGTAAGGAGAGGTGGGGCAGGGGACATTTGCTTTTTTATAAAAGCTCTCTACCATAGTAGGATTTTTTTAAAAAAACCATTAATTTATTTGAATATATGTGGAGTCCTTTCTATGTGCCGGGTTCTAGGTATTGGAAATACAGTGTTGAACAAGACATAAATCCATAATTTCATGGAGCTCATATCATGTAATGTTTTCAATTTAAAAATTTTTTCTGTTTACATTAGCCTTTTTAAAATTGAAGAATCACCCTAAAAAAGTGCACAAATCTTAAGAGTACAGTTTAATGATTTACCTCAAAGTAAACACACTTAACCTAAGTGGTGTTCTAAAAACAGAGCACCCCAAAAGCCCCATTTCTGCTCTTCTTAATCAGGACTCCTACCCTTCAGTCTTTTAAAAGGTTTCACTAATTACTTTTGGATTACATGTATGTTGATTCCATGATTCATATTCATCCGTATACAGTTGAGAGTTGACTAAATGAATTCATTACTCCAAGGTGCTAATAATCTCCAAGGAGCATCATACAAGTAAGAACTGCTATGATTAAAAACCCTAAGGTCAGTTCATTTCATATTTTCCTCACTAAACAAAATGTTAGTAAAAATGTCAAACAAATCACATTTTTACATTAATTGGTTATTTATGAGTAAGTATTTTGTTCATTGCCAAGTAGTCAAGGTCACTGACAGGAAAGATAGGAGAAAGAAGTATTTGCATCAGATATTATGAGACATAGAACAAAGTATAGTTCACTTGTTGCTTTTCTCCTCACTTTCCATCTTGACATCTGCATATATTGAAGGGTTTATCTATCTGAGTGGTCAGTGTGGAAAGGCCTTCATAACTAGATTCAAGGACTGAAAGGTCTTTGTACAAGGCCTGATGTTAATGTTTACAAATAATTATTTTTGTGTGTGACTGGAAAGCCGTTATTGTGGTAATTTTGTCAAGGAAACTAATTTTTTCTCCCTCTAGGCCAACTGTCACATATCATAGAACCAAGTATTGCTGGTTCATATGATGAATCCTTTTCTTTTAAAATATAAAGGACATATTTTTATTGATACTTGAGGATTAGTAAAAATGAAAACCCAAACCCAAGTCATCATATTCAGATTTAAGAGAACTTGATCAGTTTTTCTATATTTGATCAACAGAACAGTAATCTCTAAATCATAATCCTCACGGTTTACTTCCTCCTTAGTTTGAAAATACCAGTACTCCAAAGTGGTACTCTAGACAAAGGTCCAACATGAAATTAAAATTTGGTTATACTCTATTTTGTTTTATGAAGACTTAATTTTTTTAGAACAGTTTAAGGTTCACTGCAAAAGTGAGGGGAAGGCAGAGAGATGTCCTGTGTATCTCCTGTCCCCACACGTGCATAGCCTCCACCATTACCAACATCCCCAATCAGAGTGGTGCTTTGGTTACAACTGATGAGCCTACGTTTACACCTCATAATCATCCAAAGTCCATAGTTTACATTATGGTTCATTTTTGGTGATGTTCATTCTTTGGATCTCGACAAATGTTTAATGACATGTATCCATCATTATAGTATTATACAAGAATATTTTCACTGCCCTGAAAATCCTCTGTGCTCCACGTATTCATCCACCTCTCCCCAACCCCGTCATATTCTATTTTTAGAGAAGATGAAATCTGTAGAATTGGAAATGTGAAAACAGAAGGTTCAGAACAAAGTGCAGTAAGTCAAATCCCTTTCTATGCCACTTGAATGAAAGACCTCAATTTTTTAGTGGATGTATTGAATTGGTTTTTATGTGGAAACAGAAGACATCCCATGAATGACTTCAGTTATAACATGTAAGGTTGTATCTAATTTACTGTAATATTTAGAGAATTTCTCTGGCTATACAAATTTATACTTACTAGATTTTATCGTACCATCGTGTTAACAAAATGAAATTTTACTTAGAATGGAATCTTCCATTTGATATAAGTGACACTTCATTTTAATATGATTAGAAAATGTCCAAAACATCTTTTGATCCTAAAAATTTCAGTCATCTATGATTAAGAAAACAACCATAGGCAAAGATTTGTTTCTTATGGAACACACTGGAATTCATTTTAATCACTTCTCTAAGAAAATCCGTGTCCCCATGGTTACAGTAGACATGATACAGCAAGAATTTAGATGCTTCTTTCATGCAGGAGAATGAGGTTATATATTTACTATGTTTTCTTAATTCTAAGAGGCACTTTTCCCCTCCACCAATCCCACAATTTAACATTTGGCTTAATTATGTATATATAAGGATTTACAGACACCTTTCTGTTACTGGTTTCTAATTTAATTTCATTGTGTTTATATAACGTATCTATATGCTTTCACTTCCTTAAAATTCATTGAGACTTGTTTTATAGCCCAGCAAATGGTTTATATTGGAGAATATTCCATGTGCACTCGAAAAGAATGTGTACTCCACCATCATTGGGGGAGTGCTCTATACATGCAATTAGGTTAGTCTGATTGATGGTGTTGTTCCTAAAATTTCTATATCCGTACTAATGTTCTGTTGATTTACTTTTATCAATTACTGAGAAAGGAATGTTAAAAAATCTTAACTATAGTTGTGGATATTTCTGTTTCTTTCTTTAGTTCTGCCACTTTTTGCTTCATGTATTTTGAAACACTTATATACACATTAAGATTATTATTTTGTCTTTGATGAGTTGACCCTTTTACTCTTCTGAAATGTTTCTCATTATCTCTGGTAATATTTCTTCTCTTGAAGTGTACTGTATCTGATATTTTAATATAGCCAGCTTTTTCACTTTTAGTATTTCTATGGTAAAATTGGCATAATTTTCCATCTTTATACCTTTAAACTATCTGAGTCTTTAATATTAAGGTGCAATTGTTATGAAAAGCATATACTTGAGCCTTTCCTTTTTGTCCAGTCTGACAATCTCTGCTTTTTTATAGGTGAGTTTAGTCCATTTCCAGTTAATATAATTATTGATATGATTGGGTTTAAGCCTATCTTGGTAATTGTTATCTATTTGTGCCATCTGTTCTTTATTCAGTTTTTCCTTGTTTCCTGCCATCTTTTGAATAAATCAAGTTTATTTTTAAAATTCCATTTCATCTTCTTCATTGGCTATTTTTTAAAGCAGTTACTTTAGGACACCCTTGAGTCTACCATGAATTAATACTATAACATTTCATATGTAATGTAAGAACTTGACAATACTATACATCCATTTGTCATTTTCCCTTTCTGTGTGCTGTTATTATTATACATTTTACTTATGTGTGTGTTACATATCCTAAAATATATTGTATTTTTTAAATAGCAAACAAGAAAAAAAGTTTTATACTCCGCTACGTAATCATCATTCTTGTCGTGTTTCATTCTTTCATGTAGGTCCAAGTTTCTATCTAGTATCATTTCCCTTCAGCATGAAGAACATTCTTTAACATGTGTTTTATCACGCTTGCTAGTGACGAATTCTCTTAGCTCTTGTGTATTTGAGAAATGTCAATTTCACCTATGTTTTTAAAGATGTTTTTGCTGAATATAGAATTGATCAATTTTTCTTAGAGCAGTTCTTCCATCATCGTTTCTGATAAAAAGTCAGCCATTATCTGTATCTTTGTTACTTGTGCTTGGATATTTTTAGGATTTTTGTTCTTTAGCATTAGTTTTTAACAGTTTGGTTGTAATGTGATTAAGCATGATTTTATTTGTCTTTATCTAACATGGGGGTCTTTGAGATTCTTGTATATGTATTGATTTTTTTTTTTAAGTCAAATTTGGAAAATTCTTGACCCTTTTTTTTCAAATATTTTTTTTTACTCCTCTCTCTCTCTCTAGGACTCTAAATTATACTTATGTAAGACCACTTGATATTGTCTCATAGGTCACTGAAGGAGGCTTAATTCTTTCTGTATTTTTTTCTCTGTGCTTCAGTTTGGATAGTTTTTGTTAACTATTTGCAAGTTTATTGATTCTTTCTTCTTTAATGTTCAATATGCTGGTCAGTCCACCTAGTGAAATTTCATTTTGGTCTAGAATTTTTCATTGGTTCTTTTTCTTTTTAAGAGTTTTCATTTCTCTGCTGAGATGCCCTATCTATTATTCATTATGCCCATCTTTTCCTTTATATTCTCTAACATATTGCTAATAGCAGTTTTAAAGTCATTGGTTGCTAATTCCATAATTTCATTTTTTTCTTCTGAGTCATATTTTCCTACTTCTTTGCATATTTTGATATTTATGTTGTATATTATGGATACCACATTGTAGAGAGTATGATTTTTGTCTTCCTTTAAAAACATTGAGCTTTGTTGTAACAGGCAATAAATTTATTGGCAGATCACCTGGTTTTATTGAGATTGTTTTAGAGTAGCCCTTATTGTAGGGTATGTCCTTTATTCCCATTGCAACATCCTTCTGGGGTCACAACTGAATGCTTCGATTGTTCAGTAATGTCTTTTTACCCTGGATGATTGGAGCTTCGATGTCTCTCAGAAGTTCCAAGAACTTCTGGAATCTTTATTCAGCTCTTAGATCCCCAGCAGCTGTTTTCTAGTAGGCTTTGCAGAGTCCTGTCCTGCATTAGCACAGTTTAGTGTTTGGCCAATGACAAGAGGTAATCCTTATGTTGATTTCTGAGCCTCTTTCCCTTTGTAAATCCCTCCTTTTTGATACCCTGTGCCCAGTGTGATTGCTGCTGCCTGTTTGGCCTCTACTTCCTAGTGTCATGGTTTGGAACATGCTCTCAGTCAAAAAAGTGAATTTGGCACGCACGTCAAGTGTTTCCATTTTCTTATGGTGTACAACCCTATGCTGTCTTTTGTCGAGTATCTTAAATTATTGCTTCAAGTGTTTTGTATAGTTTCACAGTTGAGTATGGCAAGAGGACAAGTTCAATAATTGTTACTCTGTCGTGACTGAAACAGGAAGTCCACATTTTGACAAATCTGAAGTTGCAATGTTTCTTGCTATTAATGAATATTAATAAAAAACTATTTAGTGTTTACTAATTTGGAAGTACAAAAGAGGAAATCTCTCATATCTACTTCTTAGGCATTTATAGCCACTTAAGAAAATGGTAAATATATAGAAAGATAAAGTTAAATTGCAGTAGAATAGTATGTTGTCAAGTGTAAAGTCACCAATACACATAAGTGTTATAGCCCTTATGTGGACTACAGAGCTATATACAAAGGAAATTATAGTGTTTCTTGGCAGAGGTCAGATTTGAGTAGAGGCGTGAGGAGTGAGTGGTACTTAAATAGGAAAGATGACATTGCAGGATGCGCGGCATGCTGTGAACAAGTATACAAGATGGAAATGAGCAAGGTATTTTTGAATGATCGGTGTTTATAGTAGAGGGTTTTGATTAGGATATAATAGTAGGTGATGCTTATAATATAATGATTTAATATAATATGCTGAGTGGTTAAGGGCTTTCGACTTTGTCTTGTAAATAATATAGTAATAATGTGAAAGATGTTTAAGGAAGAAGAAACACCACAGTCAGGGAAAAGTTGGGAGGTTATTATTGTCAGTCAGAGGTGACGCAATGAAGGTTAAACTAGGGTGAAACAGTGGAGATGGAACAGAGAGGCAGGTATAAGAAATAACACCCCTCCAAAAAAAATCAGCAGAAATTGGTTATTAACTGGATATGTGTAAGATAAAGAGAGGGGAAAAAAGAAAAGAGAAAAAGTGACTGAACTTTTGACGCTGAGTACCTGAGCATCATATAGAATGATATATTGGCAGATATTGAGAAGTCAAGAATGGGGCCTGTTGCCATACGAATGATGAATTTGGTTTTAGATATTGAAGAATTGAAGTTCTTGAAAACAATATTAGTTTGTTTTATTATAGTATCACTGCTTAAAGCTATTAACAATTTATTGATATTTACATTTTGAAGGTTTTAGCAGTACTAATTTTACGTCTGTTTATACCACAGTGTTTTGGGCTAATGTACTTGTTACTTTTGTTCAGTTGGGAACTGAATAAGACAATGGAGTAAAAATGACAGTAAAATTTTACTGTCTCAGTTTCTTTCTCTCCCCACTTTATCACAAACACATTGCTTATTATGCTATCTAAATAGGACCCTAACAAAGAAAGTGTAATTACTAAATTTCCAAGATAACTAACCCCTGCTCCATCTACACTCCATTTCCCATGACACTTATCATGTTGCATTGCTTTTGCCTATTTGCCTTCCTGCTTACTAAACTGACACTTTAGTTAGTTCTGCTGCATATCAAAATTACTATAAAGCTAATTAAAACACAAACATTTGTTCTCCCCATTCAGTGACTGTCTAGGTCATCTGATCTTGGCTGGCTCTCCTGATCTCTGAAATCTTTTGGCGGCTCAGCTGTTGCTGTTTGGTCTAAGGGAGCCTCAGCTAAGACTTCCCCTCTTTGCTTTTGGTCTCTCATCCTCCAGTGGGTTACCCCAGTCTTGGTCACATGGCAGCAGTGTCCCAAGAAAACAAGAATGTTGTTGTTGCAAGGTCTCTTGAAACCTGAGTATTAAACTCACACTTCTATCTCATTCTGTTGGTCAGAGAAAGTTATAGGCCTGCGAAGAGTCAAGGGATGGAGACATAGATTTTTCCTTTTGTTGGGTGGAGTTGCAAAGAATTTTGACCACTGCTTTCAACCTACAATAACTGTAAGCTCTGTGAGTACCGGAACTGCATCATTCTGTGTACTTTGGTGTCTTTACTGACACACAGTACACTTAAGTATTTGTTTAACGAATGACTAAGTTAAGAAAGGGAGGAAGGTATTCAAGAAGCACTTCAATATACCTTAGTTTTAAATATATACATACTTTTATCATACCATTAGTGAATATGGTATTATCTATGGGCATGTTTCAAATAAAGTCTCTTTATTCTCCTTCTATCCTTTGAAATTGACCAAAGGAGATCTTTAAAACAAAACAAAACAAAACGCTGCTGCCACCGAAATAACATTGTCTGGTATTTTTACCTTCACATTTGATTGTCTCAGGAAGAACTAAGTTGAGTTTTGTGCATTGTCACTCCCCTGTTCCACTTTTCAGGCTATGCTATGAGTAGACTAGCTCCAGCCAGAGCGTTCAGGAGACCTGGAGCAAAGATGCTCTATTAAAATAAATAAATTTGTAAGTCAAGAAGGAAAAATCACTTCTGTCTCTTAGACAAGTGAACGAGCTATAGTGTGCAGAGTCAGATTAGCCAGCATTGCTCTGTCAACCCAAGCAAATGACTTACTCTAAATCTCGGTTTTCTCATCTGGGACAATATTTTGGAGGATTCCTATGAGAATTAAGTGAAATATGTGAAGCACTAGCTACAGTGCTGACTCATGGAAGGTAATCAATCAAATTTAGTTCTTTCTCCATGTGAACCAAAGCACTGACATCAAGCGATGGCGTTTATCAGCGTTTCTCATGCTTGACAATATGGACATTTGGGTCGGATATTTCTTTATTGTGAGGGATTGTCCTGTGCATTACAGAATGTTCAACAGTATTTCTAACATCTACACACCAGATGCCAGTAGGACCACCCACCCAGTTGTGATAGCTGAAAATGTCTTTGAACATTACCAAATGTCCCCAGAGGCAAAATACAAACATTTTATTCAACAGTCATAAGGATAAGGAGAGAATTTAGCAGTGTACCCATCAATGTAGGATGGGAAAGAAATAAGAATACTTGATTCTTCTCACAATGCCAAAACTTTTACTGTCTCAATTGCTCTTCCCAATTTATCATAAACATTGTTTGTTATGCTAATAAAATGGCTAACATTTACTGTCACTAACTGTGCTAATAAACTTTGCATAAATTAATAGTTGAATGTTCTACCGTGTTTCTCTGAAAATGAGACCTAGCTAGACAATCAGCTCTATTTTACTGTAAGACCGGGAATATAATATAATATATATGATATGATATATGATATAATATAATATAATATAATACCGAGTCTTATATTAATTTTTGCTCCAAAAGATGCATTAGAGCTGATTGTCCAGCTAGGTCTTATTTTCAGAGAAACACGTATATGAATCTGCCATCCCTATTCGATTGGCATTCCATTGTACTCTTATACCAGCCCCAAGCACAATGTGCTTGTACTTACGAGGTAGCAATTCTACATGTCAGTTGGTCACATTGCACCCAAATAAAAGAATAAGGAGCTGAAAATGGATGGAGGAGTGGAAAAACATGGAAAATGAGTTTATACAAATCAAAATGTGGTGGAATACAAATATTGATTCTCTGAAAAATCAGCTATTCTGAAAAAAGTAACTAAACCCATCGTTATTTTTTCTTTCATCACTAAGCCAATATATCATCAGAAAGGTGTAAATAAAGAGTTAGAGTTAGAGTTAAATTAATTTAGAGTTAAATTTTTGTACTATATATTATGAAGAGGATTTCAGTGGTGCTTAGAAATATTTGACTAATTTTGTACTTCGTCTTTTATTCACTATATGTCATTAATTGTTGAAGATGTCAAAGTTAAACTTTAAATTCAGGATCGGGTTTGATTTTTCTTTTTTTCTATTAAAATGTGTATTTCCAATTACATAATTAAGTTAGAAAATTAAAACATAGAAATGTATAACTTATGGAGTAAAAGTCTTCATGTTACTATATAATAATCTGAATTCTTAAGTTTTACAGTTGTATAATATGTAACTATGAATGCAGCATAATTATAAACAATCTTCTATCAAAAGAGATTTATATTGTTACCAGTTTTTGCTGCAGTGAATATTCTTGTACTTATTTTTTGCACACTTGCTTGTATAATTTAGTACAAATTCTTGGAAGTAGAATTGTGCAGTCAAAAGATACTCTCATATGAATGTTTCACTTTATATGTAGTACACATGTTGTACACCTTATAGCATGTTCCCTCAAAACAAAAATTCCTCTGTGGAAAGAAACTCCAGCATATCCTTTCTCTTTATCAATTCGTTACCCATAGAGAAATGGTTAAAAGTCATTCTTCTTATAATCCCATCCTCCTTGTTATCCACGATAAGGTATTAAGATTATACCTAAGGGGTGTGTGTTGTGGCCGAATATAATCTTGAAAACACAGACACTTTATCTCTCTGATTTCCAACTGTAGTTTCTGGATGGCACTTCCGGTTCTGTTTTCAAACTGCAGATTGTGACGCATTAGAGGGTAATGAAATTATTTTCATCCATTGGAAAAGTTTTGGGGTTTTTTGCTTTTTTAAAAAATGAAACGTAATAGAATAAAAATGACATATTTTCTTATACTGGGCCCTGGTAAAAACATTGTGAATATATCTGATCCTACAAAATTTCCCCAGTTACAAGGAGAGGTGTGCCCCCCAACTCCATCCTATGAATGGTCCAACCCTGTGACCTTGGTCTTTCTGCCTTCACTAAGAACTCCTTATGCTGGCCTCTGACGTCAGTGATGGGATTGTCATGTATGTGCAGAAAATAATCCATTAGGCATGTCATATTGAACTCATCACATATTCAGAACTTAGCCAGTTATAACACTATGCCTCTTACATGAGAAATGCAAATAATTCTCTGGAGATGTTTTATTTATTGCTAGCTAGCTACATTTTCTATTTTTCTTTCCATGCTGTGATATTTTTTCTGAAAATCTCACCATTGGGGAGAGATGAAGAGTTTAGGTGCATCTTCTCATCGTGAACCCAGTATCCCCCTTTCTGTTTTAAACTCCTTCCTCAAAAGCACAGATCTGTGCAAGGGGAAAGTGAAAGGAAGGGCTGGGGTGGCAGGGGGGCAGAAGGGGCTTTCCCTGGTCTTTCCTAATCCTTCACTTCCAAAGGCTTAGTTAGTCTTTCAAAATTTTGAAATAAAACCTGATTTTAAAATTAATGCAAATATTTCTCAGTGATTCATCCTTTCCAAAGAATTCTTCGTTTCTTTTGACATTTTATTTTTAAATTATGAATTAACTTTGATATCACTCTCGGGTTACTCTTACCTCAGCTCTTTACAGTGAACTTTACACTGTCTGACAAAGGATGTAAAAGTTTAGATTTAACCATCACCCAAGTAACTTTTGGACAGCTGTTGGGTATTTAAAACTGTGATTTTGGGGTACACATTTGTGCATGGGGAGGTTGTCAGAGAGAGGACTGTGCTTAATTGGATAGTTTACTAATGCCTATAATTTAGGTTCATTAAGGTTTTAACCACAATAGTGATCATGATAATTGCCCTGCATCAGTTTTAATAAAGTAGATTTAGTTGAGTTTTTTAAATTAGGGTGAGGGATTCTTCAGATTAAATCCATGCATTTAAAGGTCTGGAAACCAACTGTGTGTGTGTGTGTGTGAGTGTGTGTGTGTGTGTGTGTGTGTCTATATTGAACGTGTTCTGTCAGTTTAAAAAGTCAACAGTCTCCCCTCTGCTTTTGAAAACTGTGGACTAAGATTGAGAGGATTCAGTTAATCAGCTCAGATTAATGGAAAGTCTAAAGGCAGGGAAAAAAAGGTTTTAATATTTTTCTTGGTAGTTAGTCTCCTAAGAATAAATATTTTTTTCTCATGGAATGTTGTAACTGGTATTAGCACTGTATTCAGCATTACACCATTTTGCTTCATATAAATGAAAATTATGCTATGATTCTTCAATATAGATATATACCTGAGTATGTATAAAAATCCAAGTTTACAAAAAGAGTTATAATTTAGGTTATTTGTTCTTTGAATATGCATTTATTAACTAACTAACATTCTGAGCTCAACAAAATTCTACTCTTTGCAAAGGTCTATCCCATCAAAATCTCTCCTTTTACAGGTTAAGAAACACACCACAGGATCCAAAGTCACACACCTAGCAATGGCAACACATTTAAATTTTGAACGACTTAATTCCTCTTTACTGTAGGAGTTCAATTTTCCCCCTTTTAACTGCTTGTATTAATTGATTACAGCTGTTTATATATCTTCAATCAATAATTTCTTGTTTAAAGTATTTCCTCACAAATCTGCATGGACTTCTTGTTCTGCAGGACTCAGAGCTTCCCTTTGCCCTTTTGTTGAATTCGGACACCACCTCGTATCCCGCTAGGAATCCTCACGAGGCTTTCTCACTCCTCACCAGTCACACAGAACTCTAGCAGAAGAGGATTTCATGGGAAATCAGGGCCCTCTTTGGACAATTTTGTCCTCATTGAAGTTAGGTGATGTATTTATTAGGGAGGGCTAACCTGTTTTAACAAGGGGTCCAACAATACACGTGTTAAAGAACAAGGAAGTTTCTTTCTCTCTCACATGACCACCAGTATTAGCTGCCTGCCATTCAGCATCATCTATGTGATAGAAGCTCCATCTTCTCCATGTTTAGGTTTTATCCAGCAGGAAAGAGAAAAAACAAAAACATGGAAGGATGTTAAAGGCCTTAAGCCCAGACCCGGCGGGGGCACACAGTAGTTCTGATATTCCACTGGTGAATATTTCATCAAATGATCATCCCTAACTCCACGGAAGTGTGGGGTATACTCCAGCTGAGCAGTCAGGTTTCCAGCTACAGCTCTATTACTATGGAAAAGGGAAGGACAGATTTTGATGTACAGCTAACATTTCCAGCCCCAGTCCCAAGTGCCCTTGAATGCTTTATAGACTTCATGAAAAAAAAATGGAACTTTGTCTCAGGAATCCATATTTGCTTTCAGCCTTGGTTTTTTCAATCTTCTAATATTTCATGTAATATATCTAAAATTTGATCTAAGTAAATTTAAATAAAATGAATCTATATTTAAAATGATGATAAGGGTATTTCTTAAGGTAAATAAATCCATAATGATATGTGATATTACATACTATTTTTATCTGACAATGTGATTCTTCACTTTTCTCAGGGCCTGTGGGTAATACAAGATTGCTAGGGCATGTGATGTACTAATATCTGGCTGGGATTGATTGAATCTGAGACTATAGCCTCGATAATAAATTCTCTTATTTTTGTGTCTTTTGATTGCACTTTTAATATTACAGTGTTTCTATGCAGTAGTCCCTCCTCATCCATGGGGAATACGTTCCAAGACCCCCAGTAAATTTTTGAAACCAAGGATAGCACCAAACCCTATATATGCACACAGACCTATGCTAAAGTTTAATTTATAAATTAGGCACAGTAAGAGATTAACCACAACAATAATATAACAGAACAGTTATAACAATATACTGTAATAAAAGTTATGTGAAAGTGGGCTCTCTCTCAAAATACCTTACTGTACTGTATACCTCTTTCACTTAAAGGAAGCACTTCATGGCTTCTTTTTGGCTTACCCAAGTTGCCAGGATCACGACTCTTGCAGCTTTGGATCATTATTAAGTAAAATAAGGGACACATGAACACAAGCACTGGGGTGCTGTGACAGTTGACTGATAACCAAAATGGCTACTAAGTGACTAACAGGCGAGTGTTGTATATAACATGGAGACATTGGATGAAGAGGTGAATCACACCCCAGGCGGGATGGAGTGGGATGTCAGGAGATTTCATCTCACTACTCAGAAAGGCACACAATTTAAAACTTACGAATTGTTTATTTCTGGCATTTTCCATTTAATATTTTCTGACTGGGTAACTGAAACGGCAGAAAATGAAACCGCGGATAAGGGGAAACTGCTGTACCATTTTAACAATGGCAGGAAATGTCCTGCTGCAGTGGAACACATGGGCGGACTGAGCACAGCACACTGTTGCCACCCTCCCCTTGTGCCATCACGCACTGACCAGGCCACTAGGACAGCAGAATGGCCCCCTCGTGGCTTCTTAACTCCAGCAGCACATAGAAAGCTTGGAGACAGGTCTAGGACCATCACAGTATTCATGAAAGATTAAAAAATAATCTACACAAAGAGCTAAGACTGTACATCCTTGAAATCTACATAGTGACAAAAAGATATGGCGTCTAAGAATCCAAACATGCATGATTTTTATAGAGGATGAAAATTAGTTGTACCAAACTCCAGGACATTGTTATGAGCTTGACAATAAGGGTTTTGGATTATATGTAAATGGTAATTCGTTGATTATGCAATCTTTCTGCTGTTAGATTTAGATTCCAAAGAACTACTGTCTTCCTCCTAAGGTCTTTTAAAAAAGAGTTATATTTAGTCTTAGTGGAATAATACAGTTCACTCATGCATGATGGAATTTGTAAGGTTCATGTTAGTCTTACAGTTTGCTTTTGTTTTATTTTGATCTACAGCTCCAAAATGGCAGAAGACAGTCCATATTTAGGAGGGCATGAACAAGTAAGTATTATAATATCATCTCACTGATAATTATTTTTGTAATTGTATTCATATTTTAAATATACAGGGGTAACAATAGTAATTATCAGGCAAACTCTAAAATTGGTAAAAATTTCTTTTAAATTGTTTTTGCAATTTTCCTGTCTCTGCATGTAAGGTTGGAGAGGCCATGTCTTATAAACTGAGTAACTTAACTCCGCTCTAACACATTGTTGCACAAAAATTATATATGCTGCAGGTCAAATGATCACTGCTGTATTAGTGTCCTAGGGCTGTTGTAACAAATCACCCCAAAAGAGGTGGCTTAAAACAACAGAAAGATACTCTCTCACAGTTCTGGAAGTTAGAAGTCCAAAGTCAGGAGGATGACAGGGTGTGTTACTTCCAGGAATTCCGAAGGAGAATCTGTTCCCTGCTTCTCCCTTGGCTTCTAGGGGTTGCCGGCAAACCTTGGCTTTCCTTGCCTACTAGTTGCAGCACTGCAGCTCATGGCCTTCTTCCCTGTGTATCTCTCCTGTTTCTCTGTATCCAAATTTCTCTCTCTTTCCTCTTATAAAGGCACCAGTCATTGGATTTAGGGCCCAGTCTTCAGTATGACTTCATCTTCACTTAATCACAGCAGAGATCCTATTTCTAAGTAAAGTCACATTCACAGGTACTAGGGGTTAGGACTTGAACATATCTTTTTGGGGGGACACAAAATATTTAAAACACATCTAATGAAGAGGCAGATCGATATGATTCAAAGATCTTTGGAACTTAGAATTTGGAAAACTTTATGTAAATGCCAGCTGCTACTAATGAGCTCTTAAAACCTGAGGAATCACTTAGCTCCCCTGATCCTCACTTTTTCTCCTTTGCAAAATAGGACTGCTAACCCCACATTAACAGGGGTGCTGAAAAGACTTAATGGGCAATGAATGTGCTTTGGGAGCATAAACTGTTCATTATAATTTTATTAGCAGTTATGTAGAGATACCAATGTTCTTTTTTTCTTTTCCTCCTAGTTTTTTCCTTGGAAAAATGTCAAGCCTATAGAAATGTTGAATAGTCTAACAAGTCTTTGTTCATTATTAATATTTTGCTTTCCTCTCTATATTTTATATTTATATAGAATATATATGTGTGTATATATATAAAGTGAACCATTTGAAAGCAATTTTTAGATACTAGGGTAATTACAATGCCAATATTAAATTTTAATATAATGATTTTTAAGAAGTATGTCAACTTCTGGGGTTTATTCATTCATCAGGTATTTATTGAGGCATTACTCTGTAGCAGAACACTGGCTAAGGAGGGGGACAAAAATAGTTACATAGACCCTAATTTCTGACACTGCCATTCTACTAAGAGGGATAACATAAATAGTTTCGTATGTGGTAAATACTGTAGCAGTAGTCTGCACAGAATGTCAGAGGGTAACTACGAGCTGCCTGAGGGGAGATCAGGGTTATGGACTTTCCAGAGGAAGTCTCTGTAAACTGAGATTTGGAACATGTAGTTTGCTAGACTAGATAGACAAGAAGAGGGAACACGAGATACCAGGATGCCCTGGGACTTAGAGGGGGCCAAGGGTTGTAATCATGTCACACTTAATCGTTAGTAGCAACCACATAAAAAATAGATTTTCCAAATTTTACACATGGAAAAAATCAGTCAGAAAAATAAAACCAAAAGTGAAATAGTTTCTAAGGGGTCTAGTATTGCTTCTTTAAATAAAAGAGACTTCTCTAAGCAGTCATTACTCTTGATAATGTTCTGATTGATTTAGAAAGAAGGCGTATGCATAGCCTTTCACATTCGGGTGCTCGTTTTGAACTTGCCTGTAAAAATGGTGATACAGGATAAATCTAGGAACATTTTCTTTAATTAGAGCATGAAAGACATTTGGCTACTCATAGCATCAAAAACCTGTGTTTTACCTTTCGCTTTTAATAGGCTGTCTGTAACAATTAAAGGCAAAGTCTAACCAGCCTTAGTGTTGTTTCTTCTGGTTTTAGACGATGCTTTCCTGTTTATAGGCAGGAAATCTTATCAACAAGAGATAGTCCTTTATGCCACACAAGAGTAAAATCTGCTGAAAACATTCATTTCGAAAGTTTTTCTTATGTGGGCATTTTTTTGTGATCATCAGCAACAAACAGGTGGGGCCATGTTCTGATATTTCCACTTTTGAGGGGAAAGGTCCTCGAAGTTTGTTTGTTGTGTTTTTTTTTTTTACCTTGTCTGAAGCTTAATAGTACATATTTCCTGAAGTTTACATGTCCTCAGTGTTGTAGTGCATTCTGGAATTTACTCTCCACCCTTGACCTAATACACAATGCAAGCTGCAGCACAACACAGCTTCTCTCTTCTTTGTCTGAAGTAGAGTGTGTGTCTCTCTCCTCAGATCAGTGCTCTTGCCCTCTAACCTCATTGTTCTTGCCACCAGCAGGACCCTAGGAAAGAGGGTTTTTTCCTGCTAGGTCATCTTTTCTGCTCTGCTACTCTCTGGTCTGTGAATACTCTGTAAGGTGGGGCCCATTTTTACAATAACATGTTTTTTCATTCCAATGTTTCCTTTTCACCAAACAATGAATAGTGTAGATGAACTTGACTTTTAAGCAGTGAAGTGAAGCACATTTATTATTCCTCAGTTGAAAATTTGCATACCTCACTACTGGATGTGAAGTTTTCTTTATTTAAACACTGTGTTGGTTATTCTTGACTTAACTAAGCATCTAGGGCCTTAGTTAACCAAGAGTTTCCAGTAATACACTAATAAAGAAAAGGAGTAAATTGTAATTCAGGTGTTGTTGTTGTTGTTTTAAATACCAGCTCCAGCACACTTCCCAACTGGCATATCGTAAAAAGTGAAATATGGTTGGTTTCTTTCCATGCTGTCCACAGACATTTCGAACAGATGACTTACTAAGGTTGAAACAATTACCAAGCTCAGATATATGAATTTAAAGTCCTGAATGAACTACGTGGAAAGAAAAATTTTGGGGGGGGATCAGTAATTATTAGTAACTTATCAAGATAGAATATATAATTCCATCAGAATACATTGTATTGGTTTTCTGTTGGTGCTATAACAAATTACCTCAAATTTAGTATCTTAAAACAACACAAATTTATTCTCTTATAATCTGAAGGTCAGAAGTCTAAAGTCAGGGTGTTTGCAGGGCTGCTCTCCTGGAAGCTTTCGTTTCCCTGCCTTTTGGGTTTCTATAGAATGCCAATGTTCCTTGGCTTATATCCCCTTTAATCACTCCAACCTCTTGCTTCCATTGTCGCATTTCTTATTATTCACTTTGATATCCCTTATCCCTCTTATCAGGCCCATCTGGATAATCTAAGATAATCTCCCCATCTCTGTATTATTACATTAATTACATCTTTAAATCCTTTTTGCTATATGAGATAGTATTCATAGGTTCTGGGGATTAGGATGTGGTTGTCTTTGTGGGAACTTTTGTTCAGCCTACCACATCCACTACACTCCAGGTATTTTTGCATCGTGCCAGGTACATAAAGGTTAAAAAAAAAAGTGACGGAGCTCAGTATTTAGTTATCTGCTCCTTAGACTATAAGTCATAGTTTCAGTTTTTCTGTAAATTGTTCCAGGGCTGCTGTCGAATTCTTTCAGGTCTTGAAGTTAGATGGCTAGAGTAGGGGTCTATTTACCATCATAAAAGAAATACAGATTTCTAGGATTATATCCTTGTGCTTATATTTCTAAGGGAGTTTATTCAACAAATACTTATTAAGTATCCACTGTGTGATAAACATATACTGGACTCTGATATACTAGTTAAGCTGCCTCTGTGGACTTTATAACTACGTCATTCTTCTTGAATCCCTTTGTCACATAAACTGCCAAACTTTATGGAAAGTTCCATACACATGAGGATTTAGCGAGGTCTCATGAAGGTATTTTTAAAATCCTGATTTGAAATATTTTCGGATTTTTTTGTTTTTGGCTTTAGATATTTTAGGCATAGCAATTTCAAATGTTTAATGCAACGTTGGAGACATCATGATTGACAATTTACATTTTCTTTGTTACAGATGTTTCATTTGGATCCTTTGAATCATACAATATTTAACCCAGAATTATTTCAACCAGAGATGTCACTGACGACAGGTAAGAAAACCCCTCACTCCTACTGCCCTGTTGTTTTGCTTTCACTTTTACTTAAATTCAGGATTTGCTAATAGTCTCTTTTAGAAAGTCAGTGATGTACCTAGGAAGGAAATGGTGATTTATGTACTAAAAAACAATCTTTTAATATACTTTCTTGAAATATATTTGCACAAAAATTTTTCACCTCAATTCTGTATTGTAAGACTCAGAATTTCTGTCACTGATATCTGCTAAAACAGCTCAGAAGTAATGTCTTCACTCAGTCTGAGGATTTTCCTTCTCACCCAATCTTATCATCTCTGGATTCTTTTTAAATCCTCCGTGCTTTGTTGCAGATGTAGGCTGTCTCGACTCTTCAGATCTACTCCAAAAACTCTTATTTGCGTGCCTACCGTGTATGTCAGGCACTGGGGAAAGAAAGTGGACAAAAGTCACAAAAATCATCTCAGTAAAAAATTCATCTTTTTAAAGAGCTCTTAGCTTTACATTCTGACCAGTTGGATAAAACTCATGATAATTGTCCTTCCTTCTAACGTGACTGTATTAATTATTGCCATCCATAAAGTGTTTAATCTTATATGAGTGATTTTAAAAATGAACACAGTCTCTTTTTTTATTTATTGATTTGTATGCAAGCTCGGTGTGATGGTTCACTTTATGTGCTCCTCACATCACCAGTGGGGGTACTTAAGAGATGTTCAAAAGCAGTGTGAGTACGTGATGGAAGTTGTACATAAAACATGAAGTTTTGTAATCACTGAAGTGGACATCCGCTCTTCGATTCTCCGTGGACTTACTTGTCCTCATTGGAGGACTTTATCTAATTTGTATAATTCTCATTTAAAACTATTATTGTAACTCTGGTACTTTTCATTTTTTAGATCAGAATGTTTTTCTGCATTTTTATCTTTATTATTTCTAGAAGTTCATGGGAAGGAAAAAATAAATCTGCTCTGCTTTCACCTTCACTAGCAAAACTTGTATTGCTGAGGCTGTTTTCTCTTTACCCCACAAAACATATTTTGTACGCCACCATATCTGAGATCTCGTGAACTGCTGTCCAATTTGAGCTCTAGGTCAGCTTCCTGTGAAGAACAAGTAAATGTCTTGGTAGCTTCTGCATTTCCTGTGAACTTTTAATTCTGGGGATCAAAGTATTTTTCTTCGTATTAATGCGTTAGTGAAAATATAAGAACTTGGTTCTGCCCTCAAGAAACATATACATTTCCATTTAAGACCTTGTAAATACCAAACAGTATCCTGATGCAGACACTTTCAGAAATAATGTCTTTATTTCATCAACTTTATGAAGATAGAAATAAGATTATCAGAAGAAACATCTCATAAATATTCTGTGGTCAGAGCTTCACATTGTAGAAATTATTTTGCCATAATATTAGAAAGACTTTTAAAATTATACCTCAAAAGTTTATCTTCCAGTTATTACCTCATCATTTTTATTGTTTTCCCCCTCTGTTGTAGTGTCATAGTGCAGTTTTTATAATCCAAGATGTATGCTGTTTTATGCACATTTTGAAGGAATAGGATGATTATGTAAGCCAATATTAACTTGTAATTTTCACATGGATCATTTTATTTTATATGTTTCTTGCCATTAGTAGTTCCCTTACTTGTTGAAAATTCTATGGGATATAGTATAACTGTTAAGTCTATAACATTATGCTGTAATTTAAATTTCTCTATATAGTGGGATGTTACTTCATGGAGTAGAAATGTGACCAAAAGAAAATTGTCATTAAAAGAAACATGTACATTTCAAATCTAATTTTCTAGTTGATTGAACTTTTGAGTGTGTTCCCTGAAAGAGAAAAATGGCCCCATTTCACTAATAAAATTTTCAAACCTAGAATTTCACATATTAATCATACAGCAAAAATAATAGCAAAACTTCAAGTACTTTTAGAAGTCAATAACAAGTGAGAGACTTGAAGTTTAATGTAACCATACTTCATCTCCCCTATATTTTCCATGACATCCAAATGTTGCTTTCTTAGAGGCCTCTCTTCTTGATATGTTCATTTAGAATTCTGGAGGGAATGTTTTTTTATGACTATATTTGTTACGTTGTCATACAAGCTACATGTTAGTAGTGTGAAAATATTTCTATTTCTAATTGGTTTTATTTCCTTATCAAAAATTAAATTCTAGCCACGTTTTAGAATTTTTAAATTGCAATTTCTTTTCTAAAAGTTTAAAATTTCCAGGGATAAATTTCATACAAACAAGAGAGCTCATTTACCTAAATTATACTACATTGGTCAGTCACTCCCCATATTTCCTTTCTTGTGTATGTTTCACTTCAAATTCAGTCAGTTTTCAACTGACTTTCCTGTAAGTTTCTTGACTAATGACAGGAAATAATTATACTTTTGTTTCCAACAGTTCTCTAGCTTTATGCTGATTCAGTATAATATTGAAAAGATAAAAATAATTTCTCCTTTTAAGTTAGTAGTTTATTTATAATTTCAACCTGAAAGTGTGTAGTTCCTCATAAATTTATTTATCTAAAATAATAGGTCTTCAACTTCTGGCTAAAAGACAGTGAAGATTGAAATGAACACAGAAGCATTCTCCTAGAATTTTTTTAGTACCAAACTTTTTAATTTACATTCAAACAAGTGAGAAACACCATATATATCTTTATTTATTGTAGAGCTATGGGTTATTATACTATTGACATAAAACCAGCTGGGGAGCTTAGGGACTATCTCATATTGAACAAATTTGTATTTATACTGTCAGAAGCTCTTATTTCCCTTTGAATTTCCGAAGTCTATGATATAATCATGGTATGGATTAAGCTTCTAGTTTTCATTATGTTTTTATAGTAATTGGCATTCACCTATCTTCAATCAAATTATTTTCAGGATTTTGTAAAATGCATATGCTTTTTTAGAACAGTATTTATATCAGAGCACAGTATTCAAAAATTGTATACAAACATCAAAAGCTATGGATTAATAAGAAAAGTCTACCATCGACCAAATTAAATTTGAGAGAGAGGGGGAACAAGCTAGCCAATTGGTGAATGAAGGCAGTACTTATGGAATCAAGGACGGGAAAGGAACCAAAAACTTAGTGTAAGGGCAGGTAGACAGCCTGAGACCATTATCTATCATTCTCTCTGAGGAATGGAAGTCAGGATCTAATCATGTGAAAGCAAAAGATAATTCTTTGTTAAGTACACAAGACTGTGAAGGCTATTAACATCTTAATCTCTGCCAAACATCAGGCCTTTTGTTGGGTTACACAATGTACCATCAGCATTCAAGAAGTGTTTATTTATTGTGGTTCTCTAAAGGTGTAAAAGTATTAAAATAAGGACCAATTTAATATTCAAATAAGGAAGATAAATTATATCCTTGTGGAATTTTAGCTAAAAATTTAATTGAATCCTCTTTTTAAAAACATAATATCAGTTTTTTACTTGCTTTATGTTTTGTACCAAGTTTGAGAAGCCTCACATTCTTTTGGTTTTTGTTGTTTTTGTTTTTAGCAGATGGTCCATACCTTCAAATATTAGAGCAACCTAAACAGGTAAGAAGATTAAAGGGATGGGGCTTTGTCTTTGCATGTTAGATCCATAAGTCTAATAATATTAGTATCTCAAGCACCAAATAATAGTAAATGAATTTTGTGAAGGAAGTAGCTTAACTAGAAGGTCAACAACCTGTCAAATTATGTAACCACTTCATTCGTCTATTTTACATTTCTCTCAGTCATTCTTCACATTGCCTTGAACCTCAGTATGTAGTCTGTAAAATTCCATTAATTATAGATCCTAGGTATCTTACTCCTACGAAAGGCATAGGTTCTCTCCATTCATTGTCATTCCTCCAGAAATAGGCACACATGCAGCTCACATGCAGTTACATCCGCCAGTCGTGTCCATGCACACACAGTACATCTTAGCCTTCCTCCTACTGTTGGTAGGTCCAGCCTTTTCTGTTCTGTCTGTGGAATATGTACCCTAAGATACTAAGTGGGAGGTCATAGTATTAGAATGGACAGTTGAGTTCTCTTCTGGTGTTAGCTTTAAAAACTCAGCCTCTTTGGAGTCAAGAGAAGAGCCTTTTATTTTCTCAGGCTCTTCCTCATACCACTGGATTCTATGGAGGATCCCTGGGAATTGAAGTGGCCTCTTCACTGTGCCTCAACTCTGTGGATCATATTCATTGGAAATTGGATAAGACCAGTGAGGAAAGAGGAAGAAAGAGAATCTTTAATATCTGCATATAGATTTCAATTATTAGGGTGCAGAAAATGGTATGCTCACTCCTCCACAGAATGAGGACAAGTCAGTAAATCTCTGAATGGATGTGCTTACCAAATTTGTGTGAGACTGAGGGTGTATGTATATACCTGTTCTCTTTTGGAGTTATATTACCCAGGACCTTTCCTAAATGTTTTGAGTAGCTCAGGCTAGTGAGCATAGCACTTTTACATTGTGTAACATTTAACAAATGCTAACTAGGTCTATATCTTAAAACATGTATTGTGGTTACTGTATTTGTGGCATTATATATGTATTTGGATTTGGTCAACATTTAAAGGATATAAATATTTTAACTATGACCAAATAGACAATCCTTATAAAGTTTAACTTAGATAAAAGTTTTTAGTGTGGGGACTGGAAAGCCACATGAGACTTCGGGGCATTGTTCTAGTTGCTTGTAGGTGGCACACCCTGACTCCACAGGCTGCCAACAAGACTTTTCCTTTGCTTACATCCAATTCCATAGTAGTGACCTCTCACAGAAGGTCACCAATTATCTCAAAGACCCTTTCAGTGGACCTTTATCCCTAAGATTCTACACATTGGGCTCCTGCAAAATTTTCTAGCTTGTAAGATCTGGGTAATCCATGAAACTGAGAAATCAGCTAACAATTATTTGGCTGCATACCAAACAAAGCATGTTTTTCAACTATCCATTTTCATAAGCATAGCACTACAATGAGAATTTTAAATGCAATTTCTTATGAGGGGTTTAACAGTTATAAGGAAAAATTGACATTTATAATTGACCTGAAGAGTTATATAGTTCCAAAATTCAAAATTTAATTCACCATATGTGGAGGGGTAAAAGCTCATCTGAGCAAACAATGTGTGTGTTTACCAAACTGATGCTATTTTGATGTCTGACTGCAGTGAAAGTAAGAGGGTTGTATTTAAGTCAGACTTTCTGACCGGATGGATGTACCTTGCCTTTGAGGTTGATGACTCATTTTAAGCAAATGGAGTTACTGAGATGAATGGCTGTGGACTGGCAAACCTTAATCTCAAAAATTTAGAATCAGAAATGCATCCAGACTGTGCATTTGAAGAGATCCTATCTTCCTAAAAGTAAACAGTAATAAATTTCCATCCTCAGGTTAAAATTCCTTTAGAATTTTATATACTCTTATACAACCATGAAAACTATCTGTTGTTTTTCAAACTTAAGCAAGCTATTAAGACATGTCTCTTTACTCATATCCTATTTGATACTACTCCCAATAAGATGTAAAAGTATACATGTATATGTTTTTCCAACTTTCCTAAAGGAATTTTGTGATTAAAATAATGAATTTCTTTATTCTATTTTTAAAATAAAAATGAGAAAAATGTTCTTTTTTCTTTGGGTTCTCTTTGCCACAATTCTCCCCAGGTCTGACAGAGATGAGTCATAGCATAGATTATTAATCTTTGAAATATCCAGTTCTGTTGCATATTATTTAATGCTAATTATCTAATACTGCTTAAAAACTGAAATTGTATTTAAATTGAGTACCATTTGAGTAAATTCCTACCTTTATTGTTAGCTATTTCTGGAGGCTAATTGTTGCACATGCTGATGCTGTTTATAAATTTCATTTAATTACTAAAAATAAGCAAACAGCCTTTGTTTACAAAAGGGATAGAGCTGAATTTGTAACTTATTTTTTAGTTTGAATTTTGTGAGAGGCAAAACAGAAGCATTGCCCTAAATGACTATCCTCACCTCAGAAGGCTTCACTAGGATTTAGGTTTGGAATCTCCTGATCTATACGCAAGAGTTGTTTAGGTCCCACTTTGATAAGTTAATCACACACTCTAGATCCATGTGTCACTTGAAGAACTTCCTACGCTAGGGAATTTACTTCAGGCCTTACTCATCCCATGAAACGTGCTTTAGTGTTGATCCTTGTTGCAAATCAGGAAGATCTCAGAGAATATAGGGATAGTTCCAGATGCCAGAAATTTAAATTCATTCAGGGCCCTTGGACCACTCAGACAGAGACTGTTTGTTTCCCAAGACCCTACATGAAGAATAATGAAACGTAGTGCAATCTAAGGAGGGAAAAATTTTTACATTGGTTGATGAGCTCAAAGCTATTAAAACCTTTGTGTTTGCTGACTCCACAGTTGCTGAGTGTGCAGGGCAGAGGCCTGCCAGCATGTAGAGGGTATGCAGAGCTCCTGGTAGCTTAGTGATCGAGCACTGTTCCTATGCAGTCAGTCCCACAGTAGATATAAATGAAAGGTGAGGATGTTACCTGAAGTATATTAACATATTTTCACCTAAAGGCCAATATGGAAAAAGAAAAACTGTCTGGTTAGCGACTGTATAACTGTAAACTAGTAACACTACTGCAGATTGATGGACATCGTTATAAGTTTGAGTCTTTCAGAAAATACACCAAAAGTTCACTTAATGTGATGGTGAGATCCATTCCCATAATTGTCCTTGTTTTATTTTTTGTGTACTAATATGTATGCAAATTGTGTTAGCTTTGTAAATCATAAAATGTTAGAACTGGGACAGACCTTTAAGGTAGTCTAGTCTAATCTCATTTGTATAGATAAGGAAACCATGGGATTTAGGTATTTATCAGCCCACCGTAGTTCATACAGTCAAGACTAACGCAGCTCCTCATCAATTTACTACATCTGTAAAATTCTTGAGTCAGTAATATTTGGAGGGGCTGTCTGGTTTTACATTCCTTCTGGTCAGATCATATAGAGAGCTTATAATATCAATATAACATATAGAGTCTAGCTTAGGGTGTGTTCTACAACACCGATGCGCATGCTGTGTTTAACAAGACATTGCTGTATTCCCTCCTGAACCAACTGTAATCAGAGGAGATAAAGGAATTCCTTTAAGTAAGAGTCAATCAAGCATAACTTTGAGTAAGAGACCCAAGTTCAGAGCTTGGCGGCAGCAATCTGAGATGAGGAAGCTCTGGACTCTAACAAGCTGTAGCCCGTGGAGTCCAAGGCTTAAACTCCTCAGCAGTTCACTCTCCGGTATGCACAGCGGGAGAGTTTTCCGAAGGGTTAGGGACTGGGCTTTTAAACCACAGCCCAGTATATAAATATCAGTTAACCTCAGTGTCCGTAGTAAGATTGCGGGAAAAGTGGTTCTCATTTACACAGTCCTCTTTCACGTATTTCTTCTTTTTCCTCTGTCGTCTAATACAGACAAGAATTAAAAATTTGTATGTAACTGTCCCTGTAATTTTAATGAGTATTTCTCAAACTTGTTGGCTCTGTGTTTACCTTTGCAGAGAGGATTTCGATTCCGTTATGTCTGTGAAGGCCCATCCCATGGTGGACTCCCTGGTGCATCTAGTGAAAAGAACAAGAAGTCCTACCCTCAGGTCAAAGTAAGTGATATTTTTCTATGTGAATTTTGGTTTCCTAGCAACAAAGGTGAGGAACTGCTTTAAATGAATACAATTTGCTTTTGCCCCTAAGTTGAAATGGTCACAGATTATAATTTTTAAATAGAAATTTGTGTCTTAGCAATAGAAATGACAGATTTTAAAACTCCGTTAATACATATTTCCATTTAGTAGAAATTATTTCAACATTAGCTAACAAACTTTTATTATTTCTTGGTCACTTTACAGGGTGTTTTTCACTGTATACTTCTTGAAATTTTAATAGCAAGTCTTTGAAAGAAGTGCTTAGTTTCAGCGCTTTAGAAATTTAGTGAAAAATGAAACAGATGACTGAGTGTATGGATTATATAGCGTAGTATTTAAAATCATGAATTCAGATGCAGACTGTTACTGTCTGTGTGGCTTTGACGATGTTGTCCAACACTTCTAAACCTCAGTACTCTAATGTATAAAATGCAGAAAGATTGGTGGTATAGGCTTCATAGAGTCTCGTAGAGATTAAATGAGAAAATGCATATAAGTGTTCCACAGAGAGCCTGGGAGTGCAGTAGAGTCTCTGCTTTAGCAAATATATATGCACAGGTGGTGGTCCTTGGAATCTACTGCTTCCTGACATGCCTGTGGTGTGCTTGGTGGAGCCTTTCACATCTTCAGGTTCTTTTTCTGTTTGTTGATTTAAAGAGAAGATCCTTCTCTCAGTTAATTTGAATTTTTTATTTTCATACTCAATGGTGTCATGCTTCATAGATGGATTGGTAATTGTTTTGCAGATAACCCAGTCCACAATTGCAGTTACGTTGTTTATAAAAATTTGTATTTGTTGAATAATTCAAGGCTTCGGCAAAAGGTTATTAACTTAGTTCCCACTAAGGTGTGTGTGCCCCTTAGGATATGACACACTTTTGGCCTCAGTCTTTTTGTTGGTTTGTCTTTGTGACTGGGTGAAGGCAACAGGGCAGGCCCTCAGTAAAATCGTAATGTCAAGGAAATTGGGCTGTTTCTTCCAGGCTTGCTTTTTGTTTCCTCCCTCTCCTTATAGCCCACTTCTGGCCTAAGCCTTTCTAATTTCTTATCCCTGTTGCCAAGCAAAAGACAAAATACTGTGATGATATTCCTTACCTTTGGAGTGAAACCCACCCGTATTGTATAGTATCAGTCCTACCAATCATATTTACATTTTAATTCTTCTACCTCTATGTGGAATGAAAGATGTTTTTCTTATTCAAGGTCATTAGGTAGGGTAAATATGGTGTGTTTAGCCCAGAGAAAGAGACAACAATCTTATCGTCTCGGTCCTGTAGAGTCTGGATGAGGAAGGAGTATCAGCAATTATCAAGAGAATTAGCATTTATTAAGCACAGAAGATTTGCCAAATGCTCTACATGCATTACCTCTTCTAATCCTCAAAATAACCCTAGTAGGTAAAAAGTTTCTGAGGAAACTGAGGCTCCGGGAAAAGAATTAACTTGCCTTTCTCACAGAACTGGTGGCTCTTTATCCTACAGAAGACTGTTGTTCATTGAAATCTCACTTGGAATGTGTACATTAGAAATGCTGGGGACAGGGACATGGGTGACAGGACATGGGAGAACGATGGTGAAGTAAAGGGCAGAGAATTTTAACTCTGGAAACAAGGGAGAGAGAGGCTCAGGGGTCAAAGGGTACTCGATATTAGAGAGACTAATCCAGCACTTATCTTTTTAACACATGTGTCCATGTATCAGTAGATAAATATTGTATGTGTTCATGTGTTTGTATTTGTGATAAGCATAATTAAAAGGCACATGTTATCAGCATTGACACTGATTATAATCACTGAAGAATTAACATTGAGAGAAAAACTGGGAGTGTTTTCTGAATTGGTTCTGTACAAAAAATATAAATTACTATGGTATTTTCATGAATTATTTACTTCTATTGCTCTGGTCTTTTGTGGCTGGCTGACAATTCTTGACACTAACAAATACATGGTATTAACTTGGTTGCAAATTTATTACCTAATAAAAACTTTGTATATATCCATTTGTGCTTAGTTTCACACAGCCTTCTCATGTATTGGTTGCTGCCTCATATTTACAAAATAAATCAGAAGTGAAACAACCTATCGGACATTAACTATTCTTGTCAAATTATGGTTTCTATATCAATGAGTTTAATACTTAGTGGGAAATACAGATATATAAATAACTACTGATATAGGAAATCAAAACATAAATGGGTAAATTGGTCATTATTAAACTTCAGCAACAGCTTCATTATTACATCCCATCTAATTCAACATATATTTATTAAGCATTAAGCAGCTAATTCAGTTGTAAAGAAAAAAAAAAAGGAAGAACAGTTCAGAGAATCTATTACAAACTGTCAGTGTTCTCCTAGCCTGTCATTGTTCACTGAGAGTTTAAATGACTCTGCTGTTTCTAGCAGTTAAAGCAAGTAATATTATTTATCTTAGAAGCTCTTAATCAGAAGGATGGGCAGGAGGAAGAGCAAGAGACCACCATGAGATATTTTTTCCAGAGCTCTTCCAATATCACTTTTAATAATCTTTTCATAATGGATAGCGGAGGGTCACCTTTCCGTTTGCAAAGGGATTTTTAAATCCCTGTTCCTTGTGAAATTGAGGCAGAGGAAAGAACTGCTCTCAGTGCATATCTCTTATCAGGAAGATCTTTACGATTGTACATGTGTACTTCACTCGTTATCTCAGCACCCGCTTTGTGTAAGGCTGTAAGGAAAGCAGTGGGTCAGATACAACCAGATCAGGGTTTTTCAAACTCAGCACCATTGAGTTTGGGCCACAAAACCCTTTGTAGGGGGTGTTTTCCAGTGCATTGTAGGGTATTCAGCAGCATCCTGCCGTCTGTCCACCAGATAGATGTCAGTAACATCCCTGTAGAGGTGACAGTCAGAAATGTCTCCAGACATTGCCAAATGTTCCCTGGGGGACAACATCACCCTGCTGGAGACCCACTGATCTAGATGCAGGGTCGAATGGACCGTACCCTTTCTCCGTTGCGTACTCGTCTACTATAAAGCTGCAGCACACAGATTATATGGAGTTGCCAATGTGCACTATTTTGCAAACATGTACTTTTCCTGAATATTAGCAGGTACTTATTCTCAAGATGATGATCCTGGTGACTGTATAATTTCTTCTAGAATCTCTGAGCTAGCTATATTTGGAAATTAAGGAGCAAGATGGAAAAGAGAAGAAAAAAACATATCTTAAATATTCTATATTCTGTGATAACTGCATGCTAAAGATTGACATAGGAGTTCTGTTGGCTCTTGGCAAAATCTATTACAGAAGAGAAAGTCAAAGTGGTATTGGGTTCGGTCAAGGCCGTGCACCTGCAGAGCAGCTGTGAGCAGTGGGATCATCAATGGAATGGTCGTTCTCCTCCAGTGGAGGGAGGTATAATGGACAGTGCCCCCCACCTCCCCTCCCAATCCATTCTGCTGGGACTTCAGAGGGAGGGCATTTACATTTACTGGAAAGAAATGATATTTCTGAGATTTGCATATGCAACGTATTTAATAAAGGACATTTGTTCAGGCTTTACAGCAAAATCTTAGGGGTTCTGCCTTTTCCTCACCTACAGCCTCTTACTCTCTTCTCTCTCTCCTCCAACCTCCCTCCCTCTTTTCCCATCATGCCTCTATGAGAGCACTCCACTCCCTTGAGAGGCCCTGAAAGGCTGGTCGTTGAGTGTATACTCAGTCATATGCAGGCAGCAGCAAAGGGTCAGGGTCAACCTGAAAGCTGTTGGGGCTGTCTGTGGTTTGGGGGTGCAGACTCCTAACTGTACTTTACAGACCACACAAACATGTAACCCTATTGGGTTATTCTCTTGCTGAGTGTCCAAATATGATACCTCAAGTTAAATCATTTTAAAACCAACTCTAGAGGCTATCCAAATCCTCCTTTTTCTGCTGAAATTGAGTCCCATGTTTAAAAATCCCATTTCAAATAAGCTGGGGGTAGGATAGACACTCTCTTACCATGTTGAGGTTATTTCTACAACTCAGGCTACTGGACCATCTAGTGCTCTGCTTATTTTTCATGTCAGAAAACCCCACTTAGCTTTCTAGAGTCTTGCTCTGTAAGTCTTCATGTTGTTTTTTAAAAATTATCTTAATTATAAAATATTTCAAGCATACAGAACATTTAATAATTGATATAACAGATGCCATCTACCACCATCTCGATTTAATACATATTAACGTTTTACCATATTCGCTTCTCATCTTTCTCTTTCTACAATAAAATATACTTTCTACAGTTAAAACCCCACCCGTCCATCACTTTTTCCTATTTCATAAACTACTATTCTGAGCTTTCATTCTCTGATATGTTTTTACTGGTTTCCACCCAAATTTGTAACAACACGTGATAGTTCCTTTTCAAAGCAAGAGTTAAAACTAGGCTCCACTGAAGATTCATGTTCACTTTGATCCTATTGGTTCCTCTGTCTCTCTTCATCATCTTGATAAAATTTATTCATTCACAATGTGGAGTTTATTCCGACTCTTGCAGCAAAAAATAATACCCAGAGGAAAATCTGGGGAAAGTAAATATGTAGACTAATTCTATCATCTTACATTTTTAAAAGAAAAGCTTTCCTGTTGTTTAATATTTAATAGTCTATTATGCTGTCCTATAAAGTTTCCCTTTAAAGTTTCCTCAGTTCTAATTTCATCATGAAGCTCCTAATGGCTGAAGCTGGCAGAAAAGCACAAGTACCTTCCTCGAGGCCAAGCTTGTCTCTGCCTGTTTTTGACTCAGTGAGGAGTGCCAGGGAAAGCTCATTTCCCTCTTTTTCCCGAAAGTTATGCATGATATATTTTTTTTTTAATCAAACTGCCTTCCTCTTCACAGAGGTGGAAAGGTGCCAAAAGGAACAGGCCCCTGGGGCTTCAAAAACCCTCTCTGATTCTCGAGTGACCAGAAAGCACCCATTCCTTAGCTGATATGACATCCTCCAATGTGGCCTATCCCATGCCAAACAAATCAGCATCAGTGACCTTGGTTCTAAAATACAAATAGCTTGCCAGTGGAATTCTTATTTTCCCTTTAGTTATAAATACAAATTGCAATGGATTACAACTTGAAACACAGCTGATGTAAGTGTAACTATTTTTAATCAAATGTTTTCTAAAAGCTGGGCCTCACATATGTTTTCTTTTCTGAGTGTTTTATGTTGAACCGAAGGCAAGTGGTGAACTGTTTAGGTCAACCGCAACTTTTTTGTTGCTCCCCCACCCTTCGCCCAATTTTTTTTTTTTTTAATCTCTATCCTTGGTGCCTCTTACTTAAAAATACTAAATGTTAACTTTCTGTCAAGGTCAAATAAAGACTGGCTGATCTGTTATGGCATTTAAGGATATCACATATCCTTGCATAACCTCCCTTTCCTTTGTGTAGACTTGTCTGATTTGGGAAGCTTGCCATTTTAAGGATTTAGGTGTAATACCGATTTTGAATAATTTAATCAGATTCAATTAATAAAAACAACAGGGAAGAAGATCACCAATAATCAATTAGGCATGCATATGGAACTTAGTTGATAGCATTTATTAAAATTTCCATTAACACTCCTAAGCTATTCATTATTTGCATATGTTAATAAGTGAAATTAACCATATCCCCTATGTACAGAGACCCCTGTTATATATATTGAAGAGAAGGGCTTTGTGACCTGGTTCCCTTTTGGTGGTTTCAGAGGGATTTGGGACTTCTGAATTTATATATAGAACTTTATGTATATGTACATATACGTTTTTATATATGTATATGTATATGTGTATATATGTATATGTGTATATGTATATGTGTATATTTATATATTTATGTATATACACATTATATAAACGTTTTTCTGGGGATAAAAGTATAACTTCATCAGATTCTCAAAGGGAAGGATTCAAATGTGGTTGAGAACTAGTGCTGTAAGGAACATGTCACTTTAGTTTTTTGCAACTAATTAAAAAACGTGTGTGTGTGTGTGTGTGTACACACACACATATAAAATCATTTAAAAATTTTCATTTTTATTTTTGTGCTTTTTAATTTTATATTTTTGCTTTTTTTATCCATTTTAAGCAAGTTGAAATACTTCAGATTGCCCAATACAAAGCCCAGGAAAGCCTCCCTTCACTTTGGGTGTAGAATGGAAAAGAGGGTACTTGGTGTCAACAGCCAAAAAACAGTGAATAGGTTTTACTGCTTTTTCTTTCTTGCTCTTCCATAGAGACGCTGATTGAGCATGAAATTAACCAATAATGGTTGAATCCAAACAAGGGAAAACAATTCATTTAACAAATGTTCACTGAACACTATATGTCAGGTTCTGCTCTAGGCACACAGACAAAACTCCCATGTGTAACCGCAATCTAGACTTCTAGATAATTTTTCTTTCAAGTAGTTCAGAAGTTTTGCATTTGGCCCATAGAACAAAATATTACCTTACAGAATATTTTTTTTAAATAGCCCTAAGAATTCACTGTATGCATTCCTAGTCTTCATTATAAACTAGAGAAAGCTACTCATTAGAGGAAACCTCTAGCACGGATCATAGCTGTGAAACTTAACCCTCACAAATTATTAGGAGAACCACAAGCTTCTTAAACTTACACATTGTCTGAATTTTACTTTTGTTTTTGTCCGTCCTGACTTGGTGACCTTCCTCTGTTGGCCATTCCCATTTTTCTTCCCTCTACTCTTCCTTTAATGCATCTGTATGCCTGAGACCTTTGCTCATTCGGAAGCAAGTCTGTGATGGCTTCTTCTAATCCCTGTGGTCTCAGCCTGAAGATTATATAGCATCTCCCCATTCCATTCAGGAATTTGGATCTCATTAAATCACATACTGATTATTATTCTTAATTAGGTAAAAGTATACCAAAGTACTACAGCCCCAAATGTGTAACACCTCCTCCTCCACAGACAAACTGTTTTCCAACCTGTCAGCAGGTCTGGAAACTGATGAGGCTGGAAACTGCCCTGCAGTCTCCACTCCAGGTAGATTCCACTCCTCTCCTCACACTCCAGGTAGATTCCAGATCAGAATCCTCTAGTCTACAGTTACTTCTCTGAGGTCTCATGAAGATGGACTGGAAGGTACGTGAGGAAATGGAAGCCTAGAGAAGTTAAAAAGCTACCGGCCTTTCAGGGATGAAGCCCAAGATTTCAGTTCAGGCAGTCTAAGAAGCTACACTCTTAATAGTTATGTGATACTACTCGTTATCATAAAATTAAGGGTCTGTCTGTACTCAGGTGGGTCCTTTAAATCTGTGGTTCTTGACCATGGGTGTGTATCAGAATCACCAAGAATATTCTAACCACAGAGATGCCTGGGACGCACTCCAGACATGCTAAATCACAATGGGTCATTTAGCCAATCTGGGATTCTGTGATAATGCTATGATAATTTCTAAGGACTCATATAATGACAAGATATAGCAACGGATGAATGACTAGGTAAATCATGATATAGCCGTGGAGCAGAATATTAGGCCACAGTTTTACAAACTAATTATGAAAACTGTACAACATGGAAAAACTGCTTATGACCTAATGTTAAGAAAAAAGCAAGATTCCAAATTAAAAATCATAATCACTGAAATGCTTTAACTCAGTGAAGAGTTAAAATCAAGATTAGAGACAGTAGAAGAAAGAATTACCAAACTGAAAAATAGATCTGAAGTAATTTCCTGGCATGCAGCACAGAGAGATGGAAAACTTGAAAGAAAGGGTGAGATACATGGCACAAGAGAACAAATATGAGGTGTCTAATTGAAGTCCTGGAAGGAGGTAAAAAAGCTGCAGATTTCTGGTTCTGCACGTAGAGGTTCTAGGCCTGCGTGAGGTTCAGGTGGCTTGTGGGCCACACTTGGAGGTTTTAAAGCATTGGCTCTGAAGTCAGTGCAGGGCAGGGCCTGATATTGATTCCTAGTTTTGCCACTTACTAACAGTGTTACTTATCCTGGCCAAGCCTCACTTTCTTCATATGTAATGTTGAAGTAAATACTACTTACTTCATAGAATGTATGTATAAATTGAGTTGATCAATGCACTGCACATAGTAAGCACTTAAAAATGATAGTTGCCTCTGTTTTAATTTACCTACATACACTAATTTGAGTATTGAATGTCAACTTTGCTGATTGGGTTATGGAATCATGGAGCTATACAAAAGCTTGATCAGGCTACTCAATGATTTTCAGCACAACCTCACTAATTAGTATCGCTTCCACTCTATTTGCACCATGTCCTTCCTTCTCTCTGGGGTTATTAAGGTAGGAGATTGAATACAGATGCTATCCCAAAGCCTACTTTTACATGTAACACATGATTTCGTATGAAAATCTTACAGGTAGCAGGAGACCAGAAAGGAATTTATTAAATTCTTGTTAGGCTTCTTAACTGTGCTCTCTTAAGCACTATGCATAAACAAATTTGTACCAGTATTGTATTAGTTTCCTAGGGCTGCCATAGCAAATTACCACAATCTGGGTGGTTCAAAGCAACAGAAATTTATTCTCTCACAGTCCTGGAAGCTGTGAAGTCCAAAATCAAGTTGTCAGCAGGGCTGTTCTCCCTCTAAAGGCTCTCAGGAAGAATCCTTCCTTAATGTCTTCTAGCTTCTGGTTGCTGGCAAAATCCTCAACATTGATGGGCTTATAGCTGCATCCCTCCAATTTCTGCCTATCTTCCCTCTGTCTCTCTGTGTCTGAATCTCCCTTTCCTTTCTCTTGCAAAGACCCTAGTCACTGTGTTAGGTCCCACTGTAATCCAGTTGACTTCATCTTAATTAATTACTTCTGCAAAGACCCCATTTCCAAATAATGTCACATTCTGAGGTTCTGAGTGGACATCAATTTTGGGAGGACTCTTGTCAACCCATTACAAGTATATTATGGCATTAAGCTGATAAACCAATAGTCCTGAAAGTATGGAATAATCACCATTTTAGGCCCATGATGCACTGGGAAAGAAATTTGCATGTGTCCATGGTATACCCTTACATATCATTATTATATATTTAGGGAGCAATAGAAAATCTTTCAAGTTGGAGAACTCTGCCAGTATTTTGAATAAGTTATTTAATAAAGTAATTTCTACGAAATATCCCCATTGAGTAGATGATAGGCCTTAAATATAGTGGTGTGCTAGTAGATGTGTAATAATTGGCTCTCCAGGAAAAAACAAAAACAAACCTGATTTGTAGTATTCATCAATTTACTTGATGTAAGTATACTCCCACCATAGTCAATTTCAAGCTACCACCATAGTCAATTTCAAGCTATCAATGTGAAGACAATTGGCTTACAAAATTTCTGAAAATGTAACAATCAATTCTTGCGAGCAGGTCAAGCCAACTCTAACATACCACTGCAAGATTTCATAAAGAAAACAGATACGAGATCACATCTTAGTTACTAACCCAATGAGCAATAATATCAGATCAAGAGAAGATAATAAATTGCTTCATATAAGGTTCTTGATTAGTGTGTTATATAATACCAGGGACTGTGCAGGATCTGAGTAAACCCATTAAGTTGCTAACGTGGAGACATGTGTCATATAGTAGTTAAATAGAGCTGTGGTTGAGTGAGCAAAATACCATACTTGAAAGCAAAAGCTAGATCTTACTTGAGATTGCCACTTACAGACGGTGTGATCTTCAACAAGTCACTTAATCTCTTCCAACTTTATTTTCCTCATTTAGTAAGATGAAAATAAAATTACCTACCTCACAGGAATAGTATTAGGATTAAGTGAAGTAAAGTGACATAAAAGCACCTAGCACAAACCCTGGCATGTCTATAGCACTAAATGTTCATTTTGACATATTTATGTTTTTAATTTTTAAAAAATCATGAAAAACCCTGTAAAGTGATTGTTAGCTCTATGAAGGCAGAGATTTATTTTTTTCTATTTTGTTTGCCGCTGTTATTTCCAGTATCTGGAATAGTATCTAGGTAGTATATATAATATCTATAGTAGGTGGCCAATAATTATTTGTATAATGAATGAACAGTCAAGGTGCAGGAAATGCTAGAATTATCTTCCCCAAAGACGCACTAGTACTATCATGATGGAGCTAAAGAAGAGGCAGATAACATGATGCTCTAATGATAGGTTGGTATTGGAAACAGCACGAGTCTTCCAAGTGCTGTTCCATCTTGTTCTTCCCATCTCACTGGCCTTTCATTCCTTCTCCTTCCTACCTTACCTAACTAGGAATCAGGTGACCCATGTCCTAGTGCCAGTAGGTATGTTACAAAACTTTTCCAAATTGAAATGGGCTTTTTCTGCCTCAGTTTCTCTATCCATTGGAATAGATAAAAACCAACTAAAACTAAGCGAAAATGAAAATTTATTTCTTTAAAACCTGAAAAGTCCAAAGGAAGAGCTAGCTAGCTTCAAATTCCACTGGATTCGGAGCTGACACTACACCATTTGGCTTCTCTCTCTCTCTCTTTCAGCTATGAGTTCTTTGTGTAGGCTTCCCCATCTTCAGCTCCACCAGCCGCCCCCAGCAGCTCCAGGCTCACTGTTAGGGCACCAAGTCCTGCACCAGAGAGCCTGCTTTCCTGGAAACTGAAACAAAGGTTTCTGGTCCCTCATTGGTCTGTATTATTTCATGGCCAACCCTTGGAGGTAACATGGCAGGGCATGTGGAACAGAGTGATTGTGTTAACAGCCATTCCCAGGCTCCACCCCTGGATCTGGCAGTGGGATGAGCTGCACCACAGACTCACGGACTGAAGTGGGGGTGAGTGTATCCCCAACAAAAAACATGACTACCGGTAAAATTCAAAAATTCAAAATAACAAACAACAATTAACTCCTCTGCCAATGAAGAGACTAAGACTTCTAAACCCCCTTCATTACTGAAATTGTGGGACCTTGTGTGCTCCCTCTTTAGACCAAGAGAATGTCTAGTCTGTCTGACATTCCCATTGGTTTATTGTTTTTAAATTAAAAACTTTTTATTTAAAGTGTCATATTCATTTAATAAATATTCAAGTAATACAAAAATGCATACTTGTGTAGTGATAAGTGTCCCTTCTATTCAAGATTTCTCTCCTCCCCCGAGAGAAGCACTGTTAGGAATTTCTTCAGTAGTCTTCCAAAGATATTTCGTGCATATACAAGCCTACATGTGTATGTTTATGTGGATAAGCACGTGTATTTATACATTCAAATACATATATGAAACATAAACTACATAAAGCATATATGTGCATTTATATACACACACATATTCTGTTAATCTGTAAAATACTCTGCCCCTTGCTTTTTTCACTTAGTGAATTCTGTACGACATTCCTCAGTAGCGTATAGACTCTAGAGAAGTGACAGAGCAAAATAATTAATAGCACACTCGAGAGCACAGTACCCTGGGTTCAAATCCAGGTCTGCCCCTTAGGAGTTGTGTAATCTTGGACAAGTTGGTTAACCTCTCTGTGCCTCTTTAAAGGGGAAATAAAAACAGTACCGACCTCACAGGGTTGGCGGGAAGATTAAAATGAATTAGTATTTGTAAAGGGCAGTGGCTCACACATGGTGAGTACTCTGTGCGTGTCAGATTTGGGTATCTGCCTTATTCTTTGTAAGGCCTGTATGGCATGCCATTGCTCAGATGCAGCTTCTCATTGCTTCTTTTGTACATATTATCTTTTGTAGCCTCTGAATCCACCTATTTTCCTTTCTTCTGTCAAAGACAAACTCAAAAATCCTACCTAGATCATCCAACTTGATCCCAATTTTTGAGGTCTTACAATGAGGTCTTCATATTTTTAAAATGTATTTTGTCATCAAGTTGCCTTTTAATAACCATGATGTTTTTCCTTTTATAGATGTTCTTCATTGTTTATGAATTATGGTGAGGTTTTATCCTGACGTTATTTTCAGCTCTTTGAAATATCATTTCAGCTCCTTGTTGTAATTTATTTCCTCTGTAGTTTTCTGCCATGTTTTTCAGTATAAGGACTCCTTTGATTTGCCCTCATTTCCCCGACTGAGTTAGGTAACTGCTTAGTGTCTCTCTTTAATCGGCCCATGGTATCCTTGCATATCTCTGTTCCTCCTGTTGTTTCACAGTTGTGCACATGCCTTTCTCTCCATTTCTAGACTTTATTTCTTGAGGGCAGGCACCATGTCTTTTTTCTTCCTGATATATTCTTCTACTGGTATATGTATAACAAATATTTGCTGAATTAAACTGAATTCTTTTTCGTTCCTTGGGCACTTAGTTATTGCTCACCAACTAAAAATAGAAATGTAAACTTAAATAGGAAGTTAGTTTGTTTAACTAGTTAAAAAGTGTTTAACTAGCTAAAACTTGACCAAGAACAGGTTCTCTTTTTTTATTTCCTCCCTCTTAGGGCTTTAAGTAGCATATAGATGCTGATGACTCCAAATTCTTTTCTCCAGCCTAGACTGAGCTCCTTGATTGACATTGTCATTTGGATGGCTTGTAGACTTACTATGGCCAGTGAATTCCTAATCTTTTCCACCAATCCACTCCTCCTAATACCTTTCCCTTCTCAGAAAATGGCAGCTCCATCCTTCCAGTTAGTTGCTCAGGCCAAAATCCTTGGAATTATCCTGAATTTCTCTCTTCCACTCACATCCCATATTTAATCCATCAAGTAATGCTATTGGCTGTGCCTTTAAAATTTATCCAGAATCTGATCATCCTCACCACCTTCACTGCGGCCGCCCCGGTACACGCCACCATCCTCAGCTTCTTTTGCCCAATGGTTTTAGCATTTAATGGATGATTCTTTCCTGAATCAGTTATTATTAGTAATTGGTGATTATAAATTTGTGATTTTGATTTTTTGTTTACATCACTCCTTTTACTTTTTTGTTATTTGGGAGTTTTTATGTTAAGAAAGGAACTTTCTCTTCTTCATATTCCTTTAAACATTTTTCAGTAACAGTATACTCATAGATTATTTTGTTATTTAAAGTATTATAAGCCATTTCTGTCATTTATTTTGATCCTTAAATTGTCCCAGTCTGGGCCAGTGGGAGTCTATCATACTAGCTCCTGTTTTCTTTTAACATGTCCCCACTTGATTCTGTACACTTCTTTATTTCTGAAATAATACTCTAGGCTCACCCCATTCTTTCCTTGCCTCAGCCCTAGAATCATCCATCTCTCCAAGAAGCCCTGGTTCCTTTTATCAGAGAAATTTCCTCTTGAATCCATACTGATTCCTCTAACTGCAGTGCAACACCACCAGCTTCTTCCTTTCCTTCCCCCGTTGCACGTTTGTATCTCCTTTCCCCGATAATGAAAACCCTAGTTGTCCGTGAGGTTAAGCATACTTACTCATTTTGCTCAGCCCTGTGGTACATACAGAATAGCTTCAAATTGCTATACTGATATCAGTACTAGCTACAAACTTACTAAATACAGTTCAAAATGTTTTTGCAATTCTTTTGACATTCAGATATATTGAGAAGGTATTCAATCAGAATAATGTGTTCAAAAGTTTATTGGATTAAATAGTTTTCCTTCAGGTACTTCCAGTACCATTGGGATATATAGTTAGTCATTTTCTTTGTTTGTTTGCAGGAAGCTTTAGTGATTTCCTGTCCTTGTTGATTTAATTTTATTTTTTGGAATATCGATATATGTCAATCTCATAATCTTTTATTTAAATGAAATTAACTAGAGATTTTAGAAGTCATTATGAAGTCATTTTATTACTTTTTAAAATAGAAATATAGACGCAAAAGGGATCAGTCAGAGCCTTGATTCAAATTGTATTCTGGATTGTTAGTTTAGAAACCTGAATCCATCTAAGCCTACAACATTCCATTTGTAGATTTCAGAGCCTTTTGCTCTTCCTTCCTCACATTCACATAGCACATATTTGTCTAGTGCACACCACATGCCAGGCACAGTGCTAAGTTCTGCGGTCTCACACCTGAATTGATCATTTCCTTCCCCACAGTAACATGGATCATCCAGGAAACAGATACATATGGATGATAATACGGGTGTTGCCCCAGGTTTTGCTGGAGGAATATCAAAAGATGCTGTGCAGTGTGTGGGTGCGGGAGGGCTGGGCGAAACTATACCTTTACTTGAGAGCACCTCCTGGCTAGATAGTCCCAACCTCCTCCATCTATGACAAAATGCTCATGGCATTTGATAGGTGTGTTTCCAAACCAGAGGCAAAGAGCTGGGTATCCATCCCAGGCACCTTAGTAAGAACAAGTGACACCAAATGTACCTCACTGTCTACTTTAACAGGGTTGTTGGAATGGTGAAATAGTAAGACGCTAGAGATCTCAGTTTGGCACTTCAGGAGTTAACAGTATTTCTCTTGCTGGTGATGTCAACCTGCAGGGATATTTCCAGCCCCAAGGATCTTTCCCCCGCCACTTCAATATATTTTATCAGTGTCTTCAATAGAGGTCTTATTAATTTTGCAGTGACATGAAGGGGTAGATAACAAATATTTGAGTTCAAATATTTGAAAAGCTGGGGCAAAGGGCTAAATTCTTAAGCAGAGATATTTAAAAGAGATGAATGCATCCGGAAAACAAATTACCACAAGTACAGGGTGAGAGAGATATGTGTGCTAAGTGTTCTAGAAGTTTTAGTTAATAATAAACTCAACATGAGCCAACAATGTGATGTGACTGCCAAACAAGTAATTCCACATTAGGCTGCATTAATAGAAGTATGCTATCTAAGACCAAGGAGGCAGTGGTCTCACTCCCACACCAGGAATACTGTGGACACTGCTGGGCACCACATTTATAGAGAAATAGAAGCCAACTTGAGTGTGTTCAGAACAGAATGGTGACAGACCTCAAACCTTTCTCAAAAGGGGAGTAGTCATTGAGCCCGGGAATATTTACAGCCTGGAGAATTTGGTTGTCTTCAAATATTTGAATGGCTGCCATGGGAAAGAAGGATGCCATGTGTCCTGTCTGTCACAAAAGGCTGAAATAAGGAGCAATGAGTGGTAGCCCCAGGAAAAGGAGGTTGCAATTGTCACCAAGAGTTAGAGCAGCCAGAGGGTGAAATGTATAACCTCAGGATGAAGTTCACTGTCATTGGACTGGTTCAACAATAAACTAGAAGACAACAAGGTAGGGAAGCTAACTTGTGTTAAGATCCTTTACGATCCGTAAATTCCTTTTGTTTATGCCTTTCAAAGATTTTCTACTTAATCAATTATAACTTCATAATAAGGAAAAAAATATCAAGATTTGGTTATAGGGCAGTTATAATTTTCTGGCGAGTCCCTAAACATAATATTTAGAAATAAATAGCCTGCAGAACATTTCATCCAAGCGTCAAAGTGTATGATTTATTTCATATGTTTATTTCATATGTTTTAGTCTATGTATACAGGCTGAACAACATAAAAGTTATCCCATTGAAGGTTTGGGGCAGGTTTAAAGTCCTGCTGTTTTTCCAAATTACTGGCTAATATTATCCTAGAGCTTGTTAGAAATTTTGGTGTTTCCCCCTTTTGCTTACATCATTGTATGTAGATGGTACAATGCGTTGGTTAACCTCAGTCTGACACTTAGATCGCATTTTCTCTTTTGTCCTATCAGTGTCCGGGATGTAGATTAACCAACAAATGGCAACAAGAAATCAGACAAAGAAAATTTCCCAGTTCTATTCACTTGTAATTCTCCTAATTTAGTAGGGGTTTTCCACAGGAAATCACAGAAGAATAATTGAAATGCTTTTATCTTATGTACTTTCCTTCTGAAGAAAGGAACAGCTAATTATTTTCTTCCCAAAGTGGTCCAAATTCTTGTACAGGCAGCTGTATTTACTATAGTACAAATTAAATTCTACATAAAATAATGTCTATAAATACTTTCAGTCATTAAGGGCCAAATTAATTGTCTCTGACCAGTGGATTTCAGAGAAGGTGGTAGATTTTCTAAAAAGAAAAATATATCATGAGGATGATTCTACGCCTTTAAGAAGAAAGAAATCAGTGATATTTATTTATATGAATTTTTAAATTTTTTATTAAATGTATTGAGGTAACATTGGTTAATAACATTATATAAATTTCAGATGTGCAACTTTATAATGCAACCAAAGTCTAGTCTCCTTCCATCACCATGTATTTGACCTCCTTACCCTTTTTGTCCCCCCCACCCACCTTCCCCTGTGGTAACCACCATTCTGTTGTATCTGTAAATTTGTTATTCTGTTTGTTAGTGTTTGTTTTGTTTATTCATTTGTTGCTTTTGTTTTATACCCCACGTAAGAGTGAAATTATACAGTTCTTGTCATTTTCCATTTGACTTATTTCACTTGGCATAATTATCTCAAAATTCATCCATGTTTTTGTAAATGGCAATATTTCATCTTTTTAATGGCTGAAGAGTATTCCACTGTATATATGTACCACATCTTCTTTATCCAGTCATCCATCAAAGGGCACTTAGATTGTTTCCATGCCTTGGCCACTGAATAATGCTACAGTGAATACATGGGTGCATACCTCTTTACGAGTAAGTGTTTTCAAATTTTTCAGGTTATACCCAGAAGAGGGTGATAATGATAGCTCTATTCTTAATTTTTTGAGGAAACACCATACTGTTTCTATACAGGCTGCACTAATTTACATTTCTACCAGCAGTGTGTGAGGTTTACCTTTTCTCCAAATCCTCTCCAAACCTTATTGTTTTTTGTCTAATTGATAATAGCCATTCTAACAGGTGTGAGGTGATATTTCATTGTGGTTTTGATTTGCATTTCCCTAATAGCTAGTGATGTTGAACATCTTTTCATATATCTGTTGATCGTCTGTATGTCTTCCTTGGAAAAGTAGCAATTCGGGTCCTCTACCCATTTTTTTTTAAATCAGATTGTGAGGTTTTTTTTATTGAGTTTTATGAGTTCTTTATATATTTTGGATGTTAGCCCCCTTACTGGAGGTATCATTTGCAAATATCTTCTCCCATTCAGTTGGTTGCCTTTTTGCTTTGTTCATGGTTTCTTTTGCTGTGCAGAAGCTTCTTAATTTGATGTAGTCCCATTCATTCATTTTTGCTTTTACTTCTCTTGCCTTTGATATCAAGTTCACAAAAATTCCTCTGAGACCAAGGTCCATAAGTTTAGTGCCTGTTTTCTTCTATATATCTTATTGTTTCAGTTTTTGTATTCAAGTATTTAATCCATTTTGAGTTAATTTTTGTGTATAGTGTTAGATAGCATTCTAGTTTCATTCTTTTGCATGTGGCTTTCCAGTTTTCCCAACACCATTACTAAAGAGACTTTTATTTTTCCATTGTATGTTTTGGACTCCTTTGTCGAAATTTAGTTGCACATATATGCCTGGGCTCATTTCTGAGCTCTCATTTCTGTTTCTTTATTCTGTGTGTCTGGTTTTCTGGTTTTCTGCCCAAACCATACTGTTTTATATATGTAGCTTTGTGGTATAGTTTGAAGTCAAAGTGTATGATACCTTGGGCTTTGTTCTCTTTTCTCAGGACTACTTTTGCTATTCAGGATCTTTTGTGGTTCCATACAAATTTAAGGATTTTTTTTGTTTCTATTTCTGTGAAAAATGCCATTGGCATTTTGATCAGGATTTTATTGAATAGTAGATTGCTTTAACTAATAATTTTAAGAGTGAGTGTTAATGAATATGGAATATCTCTCTACAAAACCAGTAATATTTAATCCCAAGTAAATTTGAGTATCAAAGAGGCAGAAGATATCCTGAATTATCTCAAATTAATTTTGGGTTAAAAATATTATATTGAGAGACTTTAAAACTATGTTAAAAGAATGTTAAAAACTTTCATTAATAATTTCTGTTTTCAAAGAATTAATAAATAGGAGATCTAACATTTTTATTTTGGACATACTTCAATCATACCTTACATGTGGCCTGATTCTTCTAATTGTTGTCATGTAGTTTGTACGGATTTTTTAAAACTTTATAAATTAAAATTTCTTATTCTGTCTTTTCTTGCTTGTCTGTTTCTTCCCCACACTCGTGTAATGGAAGCATTTCTGACATATCCCCAGAAAGGACAATTCTTTATTATCAGGACTTAAATATCCAGGGCAAGGCCCTCCTTGGATTTACTGAAAATAAACACTTTGGGTACTCAAAATCAGTTTTAATGACAAAAGTTGAAATCTTTGCCTAACATAAAGGTTTTTCTTTGTCTCTAAATTTTGATTTTCCATGCTATCAGAGGCCTCATTGCAACAGGTAATCTGAGTGTTGAGTGTATGTTTTCTCAGTTTGTAATTGTGGTAAAATGTAAAATGTTCACAATTTTAAAATTAAGTTTACCTATTAGGTTCCTTCCAACTCAGAAATTCTGTGATTTTAAACTTTTGTTTTCAGTTTGCAAATGTGATCTTTGGGTGTTGTCCTGTGTGTCCTATACTTATGATTAGGAATCATAGAATTTTAGAGCTGGAAGACACATTAGATGCTATCTAGTGCATCTGCAAATGAAGAATTGAGAGGCCCAAAAAGGTTAGATGCCTAATGCAGCGTCATAAGAATAACTGGCGACTAAGACTCTGGTCACTTACTGCAACACTGAAAATTAACCAAAATGTTCTTACCTGAAAATTTTCAGATTACAGGAGAACATTCTTCTACAAATTTAAGAATTTTGAGGCATTTATGTTAATTGCAGTTTTTTTAAACTCTAGAAACTATGTTGTCATCCCTGTTGGTTTTTCCAAATCTGGAATCGTACTTGAAAATAAATTACAACTTTGGATAGGGTAAAGCTTCCTGATGATTTCCCACTCCTGGGATTTTTTTCAGTGACTTCACATAAACTGACGCTGTGAAGTTAGAACTGTTTTCCAGGGGGAGGGTATGTCTCTGGGTGCTTCTGGGGGAAAGCCCACCTGTACAGCTGCGCTGGGATGGTGAACACAAGATCAGCTGTCCACATCACACAGAGCCTGAGGCCAAGGCAGAACTTCTCCGCTTCCCAGTCTCACTGCTGTTCTGCCCAGAACCAACCCTCCGTGGTGGTTTCCCACCCATCCCTCCACCTTGGTCAAGCCCCAGCACACAGGAAATTGTATGTCAGGGTTAAATGCTACCTGGAAATTGAATGTATAAAAACTAAGATGTTTTATCATGTCTGCATCCAGTCTGTCTACAATTGAAAGTTATTTTTCTCATTGGAAATGCCTAAGAGAGTACAGTGCTTCAAAAAATAATCCTCTTGGGGCTGGCCCACTGGCTCAGGCGGTTAGAGCTCTATGCTCCTAACTCTGAAGGCTGCCGGTTCAATTCCCACATGGGCCAGTGGGCTCTCAACCACAAGGTTGTAAGGTCAATTCCTCGAGTCCCGCAAGGGATGGTGGGTAGCGCCCCCTGCAACCAACGGCACCTTGAGCTGAGCTGCTGCTGAGCTCCCGAATGGCTCAGTTGATTGGAGCGCATCCTCTCAACCACAAGGTTGCCAGTTCGATTCCTCGACTCTCGTAAAAGGATGGTGGCCTGCTCCCCCTTCAACTAGTAACGGCAACTAGACCTGGAGCTGAGCCGAGCCCTCCACAACTAGGATTGAAAGGACAACAGCTTGACTTGGAAAAAAAATAAATAAATAAAAATAATCCTCTTTTAAATAAAAATAGTGCCAGGGTTAGGTATTCCCAACTGTGATTTCAAGCCAAGGAGATAGTAGAACTCACAGGTTAGCTGCCTTCACGTACGCACCCTCTGCTAGAACTTTATTAGTGAGGCGAACTCTGTCACATGACAGTGACCCTTCAACAGCCCTGACGGCAACATAGCTTGGTTGGCCCTGCTGTCAGCATCTTTTCCAAATGCTGCCTGGGAGCTTTTTCACTGCTTTGCTGCTCCCTCCTTCTCAGTGTAGCCTGAAACTAGTGATTATTAGTTCTTTTAATAAATATTGATTAAATAAGTACTGGTTCTGTGCTGGGGGTTGGAGAAATAGAAAGAAGAATTAGCACCTTTGTCCTCCAGGATCAATTGGTTTAATAGGGAGACGAACATATGTCCTTAAATATCTGAAATATGATAATACTGTTTGTTTTATTCACTACTATATAACCAGCACCTGTAGCTGCCATGTAGGAATTATTGAATAAAGTATTTTTTTAATGAAAGAATGAATGACCTAATTGCTCTTAGGTAAAGAAAAACTTATAGGAGCCAGCTAGTTGAGGTGCTCATAAAAGACTTCAAGGCAGAAATTGCATTTTGGGCTGGATCTTGAGGGAAAGGTAGAGATTTGAAAGCATAGATCTAACTAGAGAAAACAGCACTGGCAGAAAAATCAGCAGCAATGGTTCAGTAGAAATCTCTGCGGTTGAGTGGACCTAGTGAATAATTCTGCTGGAACAAAGAGTACAAGAAATGGAAAAGTGGAAATAAGGTTAGACAGATACAATAGGGCCAAATCTTACGAGACTCAAGAATTTAGACTGAATTGTGTAGAAAATGGGTAGATTACCTAAGTTTTAATATAGAAATGATATGCCCTAATCAGCGTTGTGCTTTAGGAATATAAATCTGGTAGCAATCTGCTAAGGGACATTGGATGGGAAAGGCACAGGGACACCAGTTTTAAAAAATTGCGGTGATTCTCATGAGTTAAACTAAGAGTTTGGGCTGCGATAGATAAACTAAGGCAATGAGAGTAGAGGAAAGGGACAAATGGCAGAGATTTGGGGGATGCCACCTGGCCAAAATTGGGCCACTGATTAAATGTAGAAGACAACAGAGGAATCTAAGATGATAGGAGGAGTTGGGTACAATTGCTTGGAATGTGGTGCTCCATTTGATCTGGGGTGGAGTAGGTTTCGGAAGGAAGGTAATTAGTTCAGCCCTGGGCAACCTGAGTTGTAAAGATGTTGTGGACAAGAAGATGCCCTGCAAGCAGCTAGATACGTTACAGGTGCTTACAAGGAACGTAAGCATATGCGATTGAAAGTGAGGAGTCATCTGAATGGAGTAGATAATTGAATCTGGGAGATGAGATAAGAGCGTCAAGAGAGTGATCGTGGTAAAGATTAAAAATGAGCTGAGGATGGCTCTCTGCGAAACTTCTCTTTGGGGAAGAAGAAGAGTGCCTTCGCCGAAGCATCCAATGAAATGGGAGGCGGGAGTATCGAGGCGGGAATGGTAACACATCCCAGGCTTCAGAGAGGTTAAGGGAGATGAATAATAAGAAATGACTGGTGGGCTTGGAAACGTCAAGTCCGTCATGACCTGCAGTCGCATTTTCATTTCGGGAGAGGGGAATTAGTTAATTTGCAAAGGGCTACAGATGAAGTAGAGTTTCAGCATTGGTGATTAGAGCTTTTCTTGCATTCTTGGTAAGGAAAAATAGAATGTCACTGAAGCAGGTGTTAAGTACCTTTTAAGAACCTTTCTCACTGGATTATAGAGAAAATCAAATGGAACAGTGGTTTTCTATTTCTGTATTTCTTGGTGTAGTGCCAGGCCCATAGGTTTCAATAAATGCTAACCATTACAGTTGTCATCGTCATACTCAGGAAAGGGATGTTTTTTAAAACTAAGGGAGAAGAGTGGACATGTTTTGTGGACTAAGGGGAAGAGTCCTTTGGAAAGGGAGTAAGAGGGTCATTCAAGGTGATCTGGAATAGGTATGTCATTTAGGGCAAAACCAGAGTGGTTATCCCTGGAAAAGGGAACAAATCTACATTTCTCTGAATTAGAAGAGGACATATGAAGTAATAGGTGAAGTAAAATGTGAAGTTCTGAGCCTGGGTAACAGTAAGGAGAAGAGAGGTTTAAGAGACTCGCATGCAATGGTTTCTACCTTCTCATTAAAGTCAGAGGAAATCTCAACTGCAGGTACCTGCTTAAGGCATGAAGAGACAAGAACCACAGACATTTGTTTTGTGCCAGCTATGTATCAAGAACTGTACTAGACACTTTAAATTAGCTCCTTTAATCCTTGTGAAAATTTAGAGATTGTGTATTTGTACTCACATTTTATAGATGAGAAAAGAAGGCTAAGTAACTCACCCAGGAGCCCATAGCTAGCAATGACAGGACCTGGTCCACCTGACTCCAGAGCCTGTGCTCTTTATTGAAAGGGAGCTCAGCAGTTTGAGATCTTGGAGGTGCACGCCTGCACTGCGTCATGATAAGACCCTAAGGGGTTATTTCTGTCAGTCACCAGAGTGAACAGCAAAGAAGGTCCCTCTCATTTCTAGAGTCAGGAACTGTGAAATTGGGGTGGATCAGAAATGTGAATTCTTAATCCCTCAGGGTGATGATAATAAGGCAAGGAGTAAAGAAAATGTTTGAGTCAGGTAGTAAGACTTCAGTACAGCGTGGTGATGCCTTCTGGGCAACAGCAATTAGGGTGGGAAGAGGGAATGACAAGGTGGTATCTTGGACTTTAAGAGGAGAGATGGTACCTTGGTTTTCCAGGGGAGATAATTCAAGAGTCACATTCCCCTTCACTTTCTCACAGCTGCTGGAATTCCTGTCCCTCAGCACTTAGCATCTTCTTACCTCACAGCAGTCCAGAGCCCCCACCCAAACACCCTCTGCCAACTCCGACTAGTGTTCTGCTCTGGTATATAATAATCACGCCCTAATTTAAATGGCCTATTGAGAGGCTACACTAGGATCTAGCCTTTTTGTCTTTTTTTTTTTTTTTTTGAAAAGACAAAGTAACGAAAGAATATAGTTACCTTATTTCCACCTAATTCAACTCTTTATATTTTGGTGAATTGCCTTTCATAGATAGCATTTTAGTTATTTAACTATTTAATCATGCCTTAATTATTTAATCATGCATTCACTAAAGAATTAATTATTGAATGCCCACATCATGATAAATATTATTGCAAGCACTGGGGCTATAGCAGGGAAGAAATCAGTGTCCCCACTTTTATAGAGCGTTTATTCTCATGGGGAAGATAGAAAATAATCAAATAAGTAAAATGTGTAACACATTAAATAGTAATGAACACAGAGAGAAAAATAAAGCAGGGAAAAGGAACCAGGAATGCAGGGATTAGAGTGGGGGGTGGTAGAAGTTTAGCTAGGGGTAAGGTGAAGAGTTAAAGCCTCCCTGAAAGAATGGCATTTCTGCCAAGCCTGAAGGAAGGTAAGAGACTTGCAGGTCTGGAGGGCAGGGGAGTGCTGGGCAGAGGACACAGCAGGCACAGAAGCTCCCAGGTGGGGCGAGGCCAAGATCGAGGAGGCTGATAAGGCTGCAAGGGATTAGTAAGAAACAAAATCAGAGAGGAAATGGCGGGTCCATCGCCCAAGGCCTTGTATGCCATTGTAAAGAAAAGGGCTTTTAAGATGGAAACGCACTGGAAAGTGTGGGGTTCTTTTCTTTTAACTTCTTATCATGGAAAATGTTAATCATAATATACACAGGATAATATAATGAGTCCTCTTATGGTACTAATCATTCAGCTTCAACAGCTTTCGCTTTTGGAGGACTTTGAACAGAGGAGTAACAAGCCTGGCATGACCCGACTTGAACAGGATCTCTCAGGAGGATGGGCTCTGGGGAAGCAGGGCAGGCACAGGAAACAAACTGAGGAGCAAACACTCAGGAGACAGATGTGGAGGCTTGAAACCAGTGAGTGGCAGTGCAGGGGTGAGAAGTGATCAGATTCAGAATACTTTCGAAGGTCTGACTGGATATTACATATATTTATGCTTTGTGCAGAAAAAGAATTTGATAATGCACTTAGTGTAGTGAGGAGACTAAAAGATGTAAAAAAGAAATGGTACCAGAATACCACTATTTTAAACTTTGTTTTCTGTTAAGAATAAACCCAAGTTCCAAAAAAATGGTTTATAAATGAACATTTGTAGCACAATCCATCCATAAGTTACAAAGAGTCTGTTCCTCCCATATGCTTTAGCAACCATGGATAATTGTCCCAGGCAAAGGGTAAGGATTTTTTTGTGATTAATGAGGTTACTTGATTTTCGGAAAGAAGCATGATTTATGAGAAGCTGTATTTGATGCAATGAAACCGAAAATTAAAATAGAACAACAACAACAACAACAACAACAAAGAATCTCCACATCAAAGTGTGACGGAAAACACAAACTTTCAAAGCAGGCTTAGACATACACAGAGATTTTATTTGTCCTCTCTGCGTACTTAATGAGACCCTCTTAGCCTGTTTTGTTGTATTCAATGGCACAGTTTGCCCTTCTGATCCCAGCCTAACATCTGCGCCATATGCTGTTGGTGAAACAAGCAGGGCATTAAAACAAGGTGAAAGAATGTGAACAAATCAGTGGAGATCCAGGAGCACTAATGGAAAAACAACCAGGTCGTCAGCTCTGAGTGGTCACAGGATATTTTTATAACCTCCCACATTCACATTCAGAAGACTCAGGATGAACTCCAAGGTCCTCTTGTCTTGGTTGTCTGACCTTGTGTTATGCCCTTCTTAATCTGTCTGAAGTTCTGTTTTCTGATCTGCAAAATGGGGATGATAGTGCCCACCAACCCTATCTACCTCACAGGGCCGTTGAGAGGCCTAGGAGGGAAGCAGGCCCTTGATACATAAGAGTAGGAAGGAAAGAAACTGGTGCTTCCATAGTCCCTGTCATGTGCCAGGCACTGGCGTCCTCCCAACAGCCCTCTGAGGTCACCTTATTGGCCCATGCGGTAGATGTGGGGCGTGAGGCTCAGAGAGGTTATATAACTTGTGTAAGGCCGCTGAGCTGGAAGAAAAAGAGCTGGGATTTGATCCCAGACTGGATCAACCTGAAATCCCTGCCTTGAACAGAAAGAAGCGCCTTTACCAAGCATCTTCCTACTTTAGCCAGAAACTGTTAGACATGGTTCTGTACTACCTTGTTTAGTAAAGGTTATTCTGTACTTCCTGGGTGCTCAACAAATAATAAAGAACAATAAAACCTGACAGTTTTTTATCATTGAGAGGAGCTATATTATGAAAACAAGGTTCTGCTTTTTTTCCTTTTCTTCTCCCTTCCTATCCCACTCTCGCTGTTCGTCACCACCCCCCGCCCCTTTTCTTCATTTTATATTCTGACTTGCAACCTAACAGAGAGGAATCAATGCATGGTTTATGTCTGTGGCATGATGTTTTATATGAAGGAGGCTTGCAAGTGTGCACTTCTGCCACCTCACAGCTATCTCTGAGACCTCTTTCTCACAGCACACACCAACAAAACCAAACAAACAAGTTTTTCAGGAATAACTTTCATGTACCAACTCTGTGCTGGGCAAAGGAGAGCTCCAAATCACTGGGCAGACAGGACACGTACAAAAGAAAAGATGATTGACCCAAATAGTAGCCAGTGCAATGGAAAATGTGAAAGGGCTGCCCACTTACTCTGGTTATAGAAATATGGCTGGTTTCTCCATCTTAATATGCCCTCAGCTGTGGAATGGGGTACCACTACTGCCTCCACAGAGCTGATGCGAAAATCAGCTGAGTTAACACGTCCCCTTCCCTTCTGTACAAACAGTAAGTTAGGACATATATGTGTATATGCTCTGGGGATTTAACAAGCAGAAGAGCTAAGATAATAACCCTATAGTTGGCACTTGGTTTTACCATCTTCTGGGTGCAATACGTTGCGTGGACTTTCCCTGCACCACTCCCATCACATTCCCCCCAAAAGGGGCGATGTGCGGAAGTGGTGAGGAGAGTGTCATGGAAGATTCAGAATTAGGTCTTACCCTTGAAGAATGGGTGGTTCTAGGTAGAGAAGAGAAGGCTGGGACACCCCCAGGTGGTAGGAGCCACTTGAAGAAAACCCTGAGAAATAGTAATGAGCATGACCTAGGAAGTGTTAAGTAGGACTCACCACAGAGCCTTTGCACATGCTGTTCTCTTCTCAACCTCCTCATCGCCTACCCATCCCTTCTCTTGTCCCATTTCTATGCTTCTTTCAGAGCTCAGCCCTCATTCTCCCTCAGGAAACTTTCTCTGACTTCCTGACCAGGTCAAATCCCTGCTACATATATTTTTTGTAAGTGCTTCACAGTTATTCATTTACATTTATTTATGACGTCCGTTGATTAGTTTTGGTCCCCCTCTTTAATTCCTGCAGAACAGGGGTTGTGTCTGGTGTGCACTCACTGTGTATCCTTTCACTCCCTGACTGACTTCAGGGCATGGAACATAAAAGAGGCTTAATAAATACTCAATAAATGGGTACATTTTGGTTATCAGTGAGGTAATGGCCTGGATAGGAGAGAGGGTTGATATTTGAGATTGCTAATCCCATTAGATGCCAAACACTGTATCAACTCCTTTAATCCTTAAAAACAATCCTATGAAATCACATGTGTTATTACTTTCATTTTAAAGACGGAGAAACTGATATCCAAAGATATCAACCATCTTTCCCTGTAGACTCAGCTAATAAGTGGCATCAGAGTGATTTGAGCCCAGCAGCCTGGCTTCAGAGCTCTTGGATTTAACCACTTTGCTCTGGTGCTTTAGCGCTAGAGAACAAAGTTACGTACATAAGTAAAGTCAGAATAGATTTCTGTTTGAAAATTGTGGATTTTTTTCCTCTTCTTCAGTTATCATCATCATTATCATCACTTCACGGGTAAATTAAGCAGAAAAGAACTACTTCATATGTCACATCTTACATTCATGTTGACTCTACATTCTGTGATTTGCTCACATTTACTCAGCGAGTAAACTGGACATTTCAAGTTCTGATTCCCAGAAAATTCTAGACTACTTCTCTTAATCACCTTTAAAGAAACAGTATGTACTTTGCCAGATTATGACAGAGTTGTTTAAATAAAAGGAGGTGATTTGACTAAGTTTGGTATTATCTGAGACTTCGGTTTCCATTTCTTACGCAAAAAGCAGATCTAGCCTGTGGTCATCAGTAGGTATTGAGTCATAAAGCTCCTGGAAGAAAGGCTTAATTTTCATCAAGGAAGCCACGAAATCCCAAGCACCACCTAGAATGATAGGTGTCACTATAATAAGAGAATTATTACTAGAAAATTAACCAACCCCCATAAAATATGGCACTCTGGAAAAAAGACTTACCCTAGGAATAAAAATTGTTTAATCAGTCATTTATTCTAACCACCTGCCTTTAGACAGGATTTTTTAAACAATCGTCTCAGGGCAGTTGTATTATTTAAAGATCTCTAAGTAGAGGAGTACATACATTATGGTAATAAATAAGGCAATAGTTAACACTTGTGTATTACTGTTACTTACTGGACAGTGTTTTAAAGACTATACATGCATTAACATATTTAATCTTCACAGCAAACCTGTGATGTCCAGTTATTATCCCCATTTTACAGATGAGGAATTGAACACTGCCCAAGGAATGTACCCCTCCAGTACATGCTCTGGAAGTGTCCCTTGATAGCTGATTACTCAAATTGTCACCTTTGTCTCCTTGGCTCTAACTGAAAGCTTAACCTGTGTTTAAGCCATTAGTGCTTAATTAAGAGCCTGCTATGTCCAGACTCTTTCAAAAATAACCTACCATTTCTGGCAGATATGGTTGCTTTCTATAAACTTGATGTTCGAGGGAACCACTATTCAAGGAAGTAAAAGGGAGGCTGAATAAAAATCATCAAATTCTCCATGGAACCAATGAATTTTTGAACCAACTTCAAATAGCTCTCAGTCATCGTGGCATTTTATAAAGTATATCCTCCCCTAAGTTAGAATTCCATTGTCCTCATTTGTCACATAACCTGAAAATAGTATCATTATTTTTTTCTGCCCCACACTTCAGCTTTCTTCTTTCAGTCAGTATTTTGGAAAGTACACAAAACCCAGGGGCCTCTCTGTCCTTGCCGTGTGGTCTGTGTAAAAACCAGATGATGCCATGCTGACTTGAACTCTTTCAAATGGCTCAAACAGTGCATTAGTCACTGGCAAGTTTTTCATGTCTTTTACCTCAGAGACTACCCGGTTCCTCATTCTTGCCACCCTTCGATCATGCAGTAATAGCAAGAAAACGCTGTACTTTTTGAGGACACCTCCTACCTCTTTTCTTCAGTGCCAGTGACTGATTCCTTCATAGCAGTGACACTGAAGGACCCAGATATCACAAGTGGCTGGACGTTGATCCCTGGGTTCCTTCTGGTGTCCTGCTGAAGTAGAAAGCATTTTACCCAAGTGAAGCATTTCGTCATGCCTTCCACTGTTGCATTTCTGTGCTTACTGCACTTAAAAGTGGTTATCACTTTGTGAGGGGTGTAAATGTCTAACTGTTACAATGTTTTGTACACCTGAAACTAAAACAAAACAAAACAAGACCTAGAAAAAAATATATTTGATGAATAAATTCAAAAAAATAAATGAACCCAAGGAAGAAAAACAAAAAGTGGAATTACACAATCTATTTAGTGCTCTTTTACTGTTTATTTACTGCTGAAGAAGTCCTTATAGAGTATGTCGTCATAACAAAGCCTGACTTCAGATGTCAACCCCAAAGGCACATTACTGGCCTTAGCAATCCAGGGAGTATGTAGGGACAACAGCCAAGTTTGGAGCAAACCCAAAACTTTTTGTTCCCTGCCCTGTCCTGAAGGGCAAAGACTTTCTGCCTGTTATAAAAGTGAAAACACTAACTTCGTAATTACTTCTATGCCCAGAGGGCTTTTTCAAGTGCTATACCTGTATAAGAAATTATTTATTTGTGCTTTGAGGTGGTCAAAACCTAATTTAATCCTAACCGTTCTTTGTGATTAGCTTGCTCTACAAGGACTAGAGGCCACGCCCACAGGTGGCCCTGTCCCTTGGGAATGGCTGTTAGAGAGTTCAGAAGCAGTCTTTGGCAACAGCTCTGAGCAAAGGTTTAGTCAGAGAAGCCCCAACATTTCCAGTGGAGCCACACTGTTGGTTAGAGTGGAATCTATTCTTTGCTCAGGTGGGGAACTTCTCTTTTCCAGAACCCTCTGGGGAATAATCCCAGCTTTTATCACCTTCTCCTCTTGCAATGAGAGATTGGATTGGGAAAAACATCCATACAGAAAAAATTCTTACAAACACCTTCATCAGTAGGATGAATATGAATCCATTTGATGATATTTATAGAAGTAGACTGGTTGAAAAGGAGTCTGTCTGTTTCCAAGAACTTTTACTGGAAAGTGTAGGTTCTCCCTCAGATTTATATCCGAAAGGCTCCCATCAAGGATCCATTGCTAGATGAAATTCCTATCTACTTTCTTTCCCTTCTGAGCGAAAGGCTGCTTGTGGAGATCGAAGTATTTCTAATGATTGTGTAGTTGGGAGACCCTCTTTGTAGGGCATGCACTTCCTCAAAAACACCAATATGAGCTGAGGACACAGGGTGACCAGCTGTTAGTCCTAAAAATCCTAGAACCAGGAAGTCCTAGGCAAACTAGGATGGCTGGTCACCCTTGGAGGAAATATAGTGCGTTTCCAGCAGTTTGGCTGAGTTTATGTCAGGATTCTGACTTAGAGGATTCAGGAAGGTAAAAAGAAAGCCATTCGTCTTTTCCATTAATATGATTTTAGTGTTGGGGCTTTCTCAAGGAAGGTGTCTGTGGTCTACTATAGGGGTCTGAGGACCAACTGGAGGAGAAAGGGTGCCCAACCTCTCTTTGCTTAAAATGTCATTATCCCCATGCAATTTCCTTTTAATTGCTGTTGTTAACATTTTAAAAGTATAACAATAAAAAAGATAAACTACCTTAAATAGAAAAATCTAATTTTTTAAAATAGCTAAACAGGTGTCCTATCTAAGGATTTGTACTTAGGAAGTGTACATATTTTAATTGAAGAAACTTACTATGTTTACGTAACTCAGTTGTCAGAGCTCTTAGCAGCGAGTGCTGCCAAAGGCTGATGAATCCTGACAGATCACTGCAGGCCCCGTCTGTGGGCTTGGGTGGCCATTGCCAACCTTCAGAGCCAGGTCCCTGGCAAGACTCTCTCCTGCCTAATCTCGTGGCAGAGACGTAGGATGCACTGTTTCTGCTCAGCTCCCTCCTTCCCTTGATTTCCATCATCCATCAACCCCAGTTCCCTTCTGACAGATCATTTATCCAGCTTTAATGACCAGAAATTGGGACGAGGGTGCAGATGAAAATGTGTTCTTGGTTAGTTAGGAAGAGGGTGCTTTGTGGCTACACAGCATCCTCCAAGATGTGCATTCCACCTTTACCAGTGCAGACCGGATTAGAAACGATCTGCTTCCTGGAGTAGATCCTCCACACACAAAACGGCTACCTCTAGGATTTTCATTTATTTCTATCTCATTTGTTCACCTCACATTGTTAAAAACAGAGCTGTGGTTGTATATGTACAGGTATACTTGACTTTATATCGTACCTTTTATACTTACTGGCTTGTCCTAAGCGTTTTACCACGTTGCCATGTAGTCAGATGTACTAACTTTTTAAATGTGCTTCTTACATAGATCTGCAACTATGTGGGACATGCAAAGGTTATTGTTCAGTTGGTCACAAACGGAAAAAACATCCATCTGCATGCACACAGCCTGGTGGGGAAACACTGTGAGGATGGGATCTGCACTGTAACTGCTGGACCCAAGGACATGGTGGTCGGGTAAGTGAGGCAACATGATGCTGTGGAAGCTGGGGGCAGACAGAACGTGGCACCCAGGGATATTGACTGAAAAGGCCCTTTTCCTTGGGGCCCTTTCCAAGACCAAGAGAAGGCCTGAAAATGAAAATGTGCGCCCACGTGGACATTGAGGCATAAGGTGCCCACATGTCTGGATTTCCCTGAGACAGCCCAGTTTGCACCTGTGGCCCTGGCCTAATTACTTAACAGGCACCCCCTTTCACTCTCAAAAGGGGCCCAGTTTGAATGATAAATTATATGATCACTTGACTTAGGATGCATTTGTGCCACTTTTAGCAATATTTTTCTTCTGGAAATAAAGACAAGGACAAATTAGAAGAAACCGAACTATAGCAGAAATCAATACTTTATGAATGGTTTTATGCTCTTGATGATTCCATTAGGGAAGCATTGATTCTAGATTTATAGTTTGAACATTTTGAGCATGAAGTGGATAAATCTTGTTTCAGTTCTGTGCTGCTTAGAAAGTGTGCACAGATAAGGCGCCAAGGAACGCACATTTGTTCTGGCATTCATTAGACTTGGAACGTAAATACAAAGTGACATATTCATTTAAGGGTTGGTCTGACAGATCAAAAATCAATTTGAAGTGTTATAAAAATAAATTCAGTCCAAAAGAAGTAAGACATTTTTAATTTAATTTTTAATTTATGTGTAATTTTTTAAGGCTGTCTTTCAGGGTTTCCTAATACTGGTTTAAATAGATTACGATCAAATCCCAGTTAATCTGGACTATTCATGCAAAAGAAAGGAATTGTTTAAATCAACTGTAATTAAGCTGATGGTAGTATTTCAGGCTTTGAATTCCGATCAAGTTTCAAGTTGGTTGTTATTGGGGAGGTTGAGCTTTCATGTTCCTAGGCATTTCTTTGTTTGACTGTGAAAATATTCAAGTGTGAAAAACCTAGAGAGAGAGCTTTCTTTTAAGTCACTAAAATCTGATTCTTTTGATGTTAGAAAAAAAAAGACTCTAGATTGGAGGAAGAAGCTTAAATTGATTTGAAAAATTGAACTGTGCTTTATATGAACTTGTTTCAACATCCTCTTGAAAGACTGGCCCGTTTCCTGTTTTATGTCACATTGGTTCATCGTCTGTTTTTGGAATACTCTTAAAATTCCTGACTGACCTATGAGAGCTTTGAAATGCAGGGTAATCGTCAGAGTTTCAGACTAATTGATCATTTAGTGTTTCTGCAGATTTTCTCCAGTAGTCTGCTGTCAGTTTGATGTGTTTATTCTGTTTGGTCCTGTTTAATCTGTGTGATAATCATATCCTTGAGAGGAAATTATAGCTGAAGTTTCTTACTAATAATGTTTGTTATTATAAAACTTCCAGTATATTGTCTATAATTTGGGGTTTCTGTGGTTTGGCTTAGTAATCTTTCAGGATTTTAGAAGGAACTAATAGTTATTTAATTTGGGACCTACAGCAAGAGTCAAAGTAAATTCCCTGTTTCCAAGGGAATTTACTCTCTTGCGTGACATTCAGTAGTTGGGAGAACACATTCATTCATTCATTTATTCAGGAAACATTTTAAGCATCAAAGCTCCTAAATTTGCTCATCGAAAAGTGTGGTCACAGCACTATGGGATTTCCTAACCCTATGCAATTTCACTAAGAAATTTAATCAATAAAATGCTACTTGAAAATTACTGTAGACTCAGTAGACTTTTTTATTCAGAGTGTTCTATGAAGCATTGGTACTCCTTTTGTAATTTGATTTTTAACCGATAAACTTTTGCTTACCGTGTTTTCTGAAATACAGTATATCCTTCATGATTAATTTATCTTTTTTTTTTTTTCCAAAGTTTCCAATGTCAGACCCTGTTGGATTGTAGTAAAAAGAACATCATGCTAGTAGTCTGGAAACCAGAATCCTATTTCTAGTTCTGTCACTCTCAACAGGACTGGGGATAATTTGCACTACTTCTTGGGGACTTTAATTTCTTCCCTTATAAAATATGAGTATTGAGCTACAGAATTTATCTCCAGGCCCTTTTTATCTCCATAATTCTAGCCAGAGCTAACATTAGCTAATAGTACAAAATAACATGAGCAGACTTGCCATACATGTATTTATGGTATGTCATCGATTATTATTATTTAGTTCTAACTTGTAGGTAAGAATAACACAGAAATTTAGGAAGATAGCCAACATTATTCCTTAGACTTGTCAATACTAGAAATGGAACCAAGATAACCTGTTTTCAACAATACAGCTTAGACTATGAGTACAGTATAGATTTACAAGCATGGCACCCATCCAACACATCAAAAAAGTTATATATGAAAAAGAAAATGACACTGAGTAGATCAATAGCCTTTAAATTATTAAAAACCAAAAGAATTACCTTTCTTTGGGGTTCTCAATAAAATTTAGTTTCTATTTTTAAATATATTTCATCTATATTAAAATATCCATGTTTTTGATAACTAAGTCATGATTACAGGTTGGATTGATTGCTTTAACTTCAGGGATTTTTTTCCCTTTTAAATTTGTTTTGGTTAGCTTTAATTTTGTCTTTTTATTTCTTAGTCATTTATTTAGTTAGCCTTTGGTGTCAGTCCTCATAAAAACAGTCTTAATTTGGTATTATATGGTTGACCCTGAATATCAACAATTTGTTTCAACACTTCAGTTCTCTGAAATTTTTATGCAATGGAAACTGTTACTTGACTTTGCCTTAAGCCACCTTCCTCACCAATAATCACCACACCCTCTGTTTGCTTCCTGGCAGCCCTGATTTAGAGAGATGGGAGTCTTTTCTTCTAACTAATATTTACAGCATATACCAACTGGTGAGCACTGGAAGTAGATATTTAATTACAAAACTACAAATGAGAATATGGCCTCCCTCATTGAGCTAGTGCAGATCATATTAAATTGCTATTTTTGAGGGTCCAAAAACAATTAATTATTGGCAATTTCATATGATTCAACCTTAACACACAAGGAGCTATATGGAAAAAATAGACAAATATGGCCTGAGATTGGAGTATCCAACTTCCAAATTAGAGTGTGAGTTAGGGGCTGCTTTTAAATTTCATGCTAGCTGTGACGTCAGTGTTTGAGTCCTGAGAGGAAGAGAGGCCAAATAGAGGGGCCACTTTAGAATCCCAACCCAATGACATGGGGATTTGAACCTGCCCAGAGGACATTATGAGTAAGAAACAGGATTGTAGTCCCAGTCCTATTATTAAGTGTGACAACCTTTGTTTTTTAATTTTTGTCAGGTTTTATTGAAGTATAATTTAAATATGTAATATTTACCCTTTAAAGTGTACAGTTCTATGAATTTTGACAAATACTCATATAAGCACCACAATCAAGGTATAGAATAGTTGTGTAATAATGTCTGCTCTTATTCTCTTTTACATTTTATTTTACAAATTTTCAAACATATACAGAAGTAGAAAGAATACCAATGAATTATTCTGTGTATCCCAGTGTACCTGTCACCCAGCTTCAACAATTATTATTTGTGTGTGTGTGTGTGTGTGTGTGTGTGTGTGTGTGTGTGTATGTGGTATTTTCTCTTTTTTTTAATTAGTTTTACGTGTACAAAGCAATGTAGTAGTTAGACATTTATACCCTCACAAAGTGATAACCACCACCACCCTGCCTCTAACATCATATGTAGCTGTTACAATACCATTGACTATATTCCCTATGCTGTTAATTATTACATGGGCAATCTTGATTTTAAACTCCTATCTAGATTTCTTTCAGTTATCGATATCTGATTTAGTGCCATTCTGGTAAGAGAATATTGGTATGGTTTGAATACTTTTAATCTTATTGAGACTGGTTTTATAGATAACAACATGGTCTGTCTTGGTAATTGTGTCTGTGCACTTAAGAATGATAGCCTGATCAGGTTGAATGAATGTTCTATATATGTCAATTAGGTTAATAGTGTTGTTGAAGTCTTCTATATTGTTACTCATTTTTTCTCTACTTGTTCTATCCATTATTGAGAGAGGGGTGTTGAAATCTCTGAATATATTTATAGATATATCAAGTTCTCCTTTAGGTTCCTTAAGATTTTGCTGCTTATATTGTGAAGCTCTTTTATTAGATACATAAACATTTAGGACTTTTATGTCCTCTTAATGAATTAATCCTTTTTTCATTATGAAACGACCCTCTTTTATCCCTGGTAATATTCTTTGCTCTAAAATCTACCTTAAAATCTACTGATAGTAATATAGCTTTTTCAGCTTTCTTTTGATTAATATTAACTTGGAATATTTTTTCCATCCTTTTTGTTTTAATCTATTTCTGTCCTTATGTTCAAAGTAAATATGCACTGCATATAGTCGGGTCTTACTTTTTTATTCCATCGGACACTCTATGCCTGTTAATGGGCATGCTTAAGTAATTTATATTCAATCTGATTACTGATACGGCTGTGTTTAAATCTATCATCTTGCTACTTGTTTTCTGCTAGTCACATCTGTTCTTTGTTCCCCTTTTTTACTTTTTCTGCCTTATTTTATATTAATTATTTGTTATAACTTCATTTTATCTCCTTTTTTGGTTTATACCTCTTTCTACTTTTTAGTACTTGTTTTATAGTTTATACTATATATCTTAAACTTACCATAGTCTACCTTCAAGTAACATTATACCACTTCGTGTATAGTATATGAACAGTATACTTTTTTTTGTTAAAATCAATTTCCATCCTTTTTAAAATTTACTTTTTACATTTATTTTTAAATTACAGTTGATATACAATATTATATTAATTTCAGGTGTATAGCATAGTGATTAGACATTTATATAACTTGTGAAATGATCACTCCATAAGTCTAGTACCCATCTGATACCATACACAGTTATTACAATATAATTGACTATATTCCCTATGCTGTACTTTTGAATGATATACTTTAACTTCCTCTCTCTCGGCCTTTGTGATATTGTGTCATATATTTTACATCGACATATGTAAATATATTAGTTTAAATAAATATATGTATAAATATATACATATGTAAATATGTGTAGGTAATATAACACATGTCAATGTAAACTATGACACTATATATATTTTTAATCTTTGCTTTAAACAATTATCTTTTAAAGAAATTTTAAATAAGGAAAAATATATTTATATTTACCCACACATTTACCATTTGCAGTGCTCTTCATTTTGCTTCATAATCAAGACTTCTTTGATCTGATTTCATTTTCTTCTGCCTGAAGCCCTTCCTTTAATTTTTCTTGTACTACACGTCTGCTGCTGATAAATTATTTTAGTTGTTGTACGTCTTTAAACTCTATATTTTGTTTTTCAAAGGTATTTTTGAAATGTGTAGAATTTTAGGTTGACAGTGTTTTTCTTTCACGTCCTTAAAATATGCTGCTCTAGGGTGTTCTGACTTGCCTTATTTCTACAAGAAATCTCCCGTCATTCTATTTTTGTTCCTCTTCACATAATGTGTCTCTTTTTCGACATCAGCTTTTCAGAATTTCTCTTCACTAGTCTAAGCAATTTGATTATAATGGGCTTTAGTGTAGTTTTCTTCATGCGTCATGTGCTTTAGGGTTCAGTGAAATTCTTGGATCTCTTTTAAATTTTAAAACTTGTCAGCCATTATTTTTTAAAACATTTTTTCCCATCCATTTCTCCTTTTGTTCTTCTTTTGGAACATCAATCACATGTATATTTGGCCATTTGAAATTGTCCCACAGCTCATTGATGATCTGTTCTTTTTAAATTTTTTTCAACTGCTTCATTTTGGGTAGTTTTATTACTATGTCCTCAAGTTCACTAATCTTCTTGTCTGTCATTTCTATTATGTTCTTAATCCTATCTAGTGTATTTTTCTTCTCTGACATTGTAGCTTTGATCTGTACAGGTTTGTTTGGGGTCTTTTTTATATTGTCCATGTATCTCCTTAACATACTTATGCCTTCCACCTTTTTCACTATATGTACCATATTGTTAATAGCTATTTCAATTTACTTGCCTATAAATTCTGTGTTTTGTCTCATTTCTGTACGTATTTCTATTGATTGGTCTTCATCCTCATTATGAGTTGTATTTTCCTACCTCTTTTTATGCCTGGTAATTTTTGATTAGATGACAGGCATTTTGAATTTTGGATTGTTGCATGCTAGATTTTTTTGTATGCCTTTAAATATTTTTGAGTATTGGGATGAAGTTAAATTTGGGAAGTGTTTATCCTTTCTAGACTTCCTTTTAAGTTCTGTTAGGGAAACCAAAGCAGCCTTAGTCTAGGGTTACTTTGATACCTTAGTAAAGCATTTACCCTGATGATCCATGTATTACAAGGTTTCTTAAACTATTCCAGACCTGTGTGTTCTCCAAACATTTTTTTGCCTGTTTATTTCTGGCGGTACTTTTCCCAGCTTTGGGTCATTTCCTCACATACATGTTCGGCTAGTACTCAGCTGAAGACTAGAGCTGAAGCACCTGCATCTCTGAGTGTCTCTCTGCATGTGGTTCTTCCCTGTCTGGTACTCTGCCTATGAGTTCTAGCCTCCTGAGCCTCCTCACATTTTTAATGCTGTCTCCTCTACTCAGACAGATAGCCAGGTCCTGTTAGGAGTCCCTGTGCTGCAACCTGGAAACTCTAGGCATTAAGCCAGTATAATGGTAGGATTCACCTTATTTCTCTTTTCTTAAGGATCACTGTCCTGTGTTGCCTATTTCCAGTGTCTGAAAACAACTTTTTTCGTGTGTTTTTTGCTGTTTAATGTTCTCTTGGTCTCTGTTACTCTATCCTTACCTGAAGCAAAAGACTGACTTCTATGTTGTTTCATTTATTACCAGAGTAAATTTACTATCCATATAATGAATAATAAGAATGTTGCATTTTTTTACAGGGATTAAATTAAATAATATACATGAAAAGTACTTTATAGATGGTAAAGTGTAAAGTGCTACACAGATGTTTGTCCTTGCCATTACCAAGGAACTTACCTCATTTTCCTATAGTTGTGGATGTTCTATGTAGGAATAAGGCCTAAAAGACCAAAAGATGGAGGTGTAGTTTCAGAAAAATTGCCTATGCCACCATCCATTTCAGTATGTCATGTTGCATATTTTTCTGTGCTGTATTAATGTATGCATTCATTGATTCAACAGACATTTATTAGATACCCGTGTGTCAAGTGCTGTTCTGTGCACTGGAGATCTCTGCCTTCACGGAGCTTAAATTCTCTTAGTGTATGGTCTTCTGTGTGTGTGTCTCAGCTGTCCCACTTTTTTCAAACACAGTATGAACACATGTCTCTTTCTGTGTGTTGGCCTCTGTATGAGGGCTCATCTAATTCTGCCTTTACCTCTTAGGCTTTCTTTCCCTAGTTTATCTGGTCTTCCCACATTATCTTATTCTTTGTTTCAGTCAATCCAGTTGTCATAATATTTCTAGATTTCCTCTACTGATCTTTTCCTTTTTTCTTTATAGGTAAAAGCTAGAGTAAATGAAAAGTCCTTACAAAAGTCCACAAGGCTTTAAAAGATCTGTGCCCACACTTACCTCTTTGAACTCCTCTATTACTAATGACCTCTTTTTCATTTTCCTCCAGCCACCTTGGCCTTCTTGCCATTGTTGTCTTTAGAAAACACCAGGCAGGACCCTTTTTCAGGGTCTTTGCACTTGCTGTTCCTCTGCCGTGAATACTTTTCTTCCACATATCCACATCTTTCCTCTCACTTTCTTCAAGTGTTTGTCAGTTGTCATCTTTTCAATGAGGCCCTTTCTAGCCTCTGTCTATTTTAAAGTGTCATGCCTTCTTCTACCTCTCCTATTCCCCATTTCTACCTTAGTTTTCTTGGTAACACTTATTACCTTTTAAATTATACTGTAAAAATTGCTTTGCTTCTTTTCTGCTGTTGAACTAGCATAAAAATTCTATGAAACTAGGGATTCTTTTGTTGCTGACAAGAGCACTAGGACTCAGTCTGGCACTAATAAGGAGCTAAATCAATATTTGTTGAATGAATGAGTCTCCTTAGTAAAGTGCTTTTTTGTTTGTTGGTTTGTTTGTTGTATTACATTTATTAAATATACTTCTTTGTTTCATGTACTTTAACAATAAATGGCTAGAGAATTTTTATATATTTTCTTTAAAATCCCTTAAATAGCTTTATTTAGCTTGTTAACGTATTTTGTTCTATAGATGTATAGCCTTCATGAGATAAAGGGTTCTCCATCCTTGATTACAGGTATACCTTCAGGCCTGAGTCCCTGTAGAATTAAATGGCATTCTAGTAGTAATAAATCATTCCAACCTTATAGATAACCTAGGAGGAGATAGAATTCCAGGAAAGACTTTAAATCCCAGGATTTAAGGATCTTTAATCCCAGGATCTTTAAATTCCAGGATCTAGACTTTAAATCCCATCCAGACGCCAAAAGATATCCAAAAGAAAAATCTTTCAAAATATAATATTCCTCTTATTCTCAAAAAAAAGTTAGTACTATATTTGGAATTACAAAATTTTTGTACAACTCTCATAGAAAACACTTTAAAATGAGTCTAGGTAGAACTTCCTATTGTTATATACATATGTACCCTACTCCCCTAATCATAATTTGAAAGTCTAATAAGCTCTGAAAACCAAAAGATTTTGCTAAGTTTACCATGACTCATTTGGTGGCAAAACCCAATCTGCCCTGATGTGCAACTGGTTATATTTTTCCATTTGGTGAGTCTACTTGATATGCTTCACTGCAGAAATAGTGATGTGTTTGATTATATTGTGGGCCCCAGCAACTGAGGACTTTTTTTCACTCCACTTTGCTCAAGTGAAACCATACTCTCTAGTCATTGACTGCCTAACTTTTGGCTGTTGTTGTTGCTGTTATGTTTTCTCTAGCTTTGCAAACCTGGGTATACTTCATGTGACGAAGAAAAAAGTATTTGAAACACTGGAAGCACGGATGACAGAGGCATGTATAAGAGGCTACAACCCAGGACTTTTGGTCCATCCTGATCTTGCCTATTTGCAAGCAGAAGGTGGAGGGGACCGGCAGCTCACAGGTGGGCATCTCTCTCCCAGCCTTGCTCCTTTGGGAGCTCAGGCTCTTATTTTCTTGTGTGTAGACTATGTGCTCATCTGTGTGCCCCAAATTTCTCTTTCTCCCAGCCTGTACCCCAAGGAGCTCCCGTCCTTTCCCTGCTCAGGTACCTTTGATAGCGTCCTGCTACCTGTAGAATAAAATCTCTACCTCCATAGCCTGGCATATAAAGCCGTCACGGTCCGGCCCCCGTCACCTTTCTAGGCTCATCTCCAGTCCCACCTTGCACCCCTTCTCCCCATCACTGCCCCCTGAACACCTGATGCAGCTTTCCACCTTTGTATGTGTATTTCTCTACCTAAAATACCCCACGCTTCCTTTTTCAACCTGTCAAAACCAATTCATAATTCAAGACTTAGTTCAAAAACACTTCCTCTGTTATACCTTCCCCAGCTCACCTTACAAGGAATCTTTCTTTCTTTGAACTCTTTAGGAACATTATTAACTATTCTCTTTATCATAAAAATACTTTGTTGTATGTTTTCCTGCCTTTACCTGTGTTTTTGTTTTGTTTTTTTCTTTCAACCTTATCCCACTACATGCACCATTTCTGCTTTCATATGTTCTCCTTTTGTCTGGCCAGTCTGTCATCAGCTCATATTCAGCGGATCCAACAGCAGTCATCATTTTTCCACTAAATGTGTTCCATCTTCTAAAGAAGTATGCAGACTCTAAGACTTATCATCTTTGACTCCACCTTCTCCCTGTGCTACATCTCCCGTTAGCTGTCCAGCTATGCTGTGCGCTCTCTGGTGCTCCACTCCTCACTCCATTTGCGTTATGCTGTCACTTCTAATGCAGTTTACACCCTATGTCCAGATGGATCTTACTAAGGCCTACATCTCACCACTACTTAGAGTCTGCCCTTTACCTGCAAAATCCAAATTCTGGAAGCTGGCATTTTAGACCTCCCAAGAGCTGGCCCCAGTCTGCATTTCCCACTCTGTTTCCCACCATACCCCTTCATGTCAAACTGAACTACTCCATAGAAGTACCATGATTTCTCATTTCCTTTCATTGGCACATTTTTCCTATACTTCCCTCTTTCTGGAGTGCCCTTACCCTCTTCATAAGATGAAGTTCTGTCCCTTCAAGATTTAGAGCTAATGTCTTTTCTGCTCCAAAGTCTATGGATTCTCCCCTCCTTTGAAATTCCGTATCTCTTCATCTCTAGCCTTTTGACAGTACTTATCACTTGAATTATCACCTTTTGTGATATAAGGTAATTATGATTATATCCATCATGATTGTGTCCATCATTATGTCCATGAAAGCGCCATCAGGAGGGCAGGGAGGAGACAAATGCAACTGAGTCATTCAGTTCCTTCAAAAGTACTTTTTGGGTACCTACTATGTGCCAGTTCTGGTGCTAGGCACTATTGAACAAACATAGTCTCTGTGCTGAAACAGCTTTTTGAATACTTAATTTTTATATTTCTCTATACAACCTATGCATAGTTGGCTTACTGCATTCCATTCCATCACATCCTTTGTGCCTTCAACTCTTATTGTAGGAAGAAAAGGAGAAGAGCTCTGGGTGAGATAAGAAAGGAGAAGTAGAGAACAGTTTTTACTGTCATACAGAGGAAATGCAGGTCTTCTTTTGATGCCTTTAATTTCGGATGACATAAACGAGACAAACTTTAAAATTTTATTAGTAACATGAAGAATTTCAAAAGAGATTTTTGTTTACGTTCATGTTACTTGGGCTTTGTAAAAGCATCCTATCTAAACTGTTCACGCTTTTCACTTTCACTGGGCGTGAATGCTCTGTGCTGTATGGTCCTAGATCGGGAAAAGGAGATCATCCGCCAAGCAGCTCTTCAGCAGACGAAGGAGATGGACCTCAGCGTGGTACGACTCATGTTTACAGCTTTCCTTCCAGACAGCACCGGCAGCTTCACCAGGCGCCTGGAACCCGTGGTATCAGATGCCATCTACGACAGCAGTAAGTACTGGTCTTCTAATGGGAGAGGCAGCTCTGTGTAATGTCAAGAACAGACTTGCAGCGCCCTGGCAGTTACTTACAAGCTCTGATTTCAGGAGTAAGTAGCTTCATCACTTGGAGCCTCATGTTTATCATCTACAAAATGGGAATTCTAAAATCCAATATAAAAAGTTGTCTACTGAAAGTGAAATGCTATGAGGTGCTCAATAAATGTAGTGCTCCTTCCTCTGATGTGCATATTAGTCTTTTACATACAATGCCAAATCTCATTACTTACGAATTTCTTGCTCTGAGGATATATTGTTGGTGTACTTAGATGGGAAAAGTATCTCCTTTTTTTCGTTGGGATGCTGAAGAGAAGTTAATAAAAGACAACTATTATTCTTAGCCACCTTCATTCTCACGTGTTATAACTTTATCAAGATAGGAACTTCAAGTTAACTGAATGAGCAGTATACATTAGACTTCACAATTCTATTTCATGGCTTCACAATTTTATTTCAGTCTATAGTTCCTAGAATTTTTTAAGAGCTTCACGGTGGTCTTCAGCATTTACCATGCAAATTTCTTGTTTGGTATCTGTGGGATTTATTAAACAGAGATTTCTAAAAATCCTGCAAGTGTAGTACTTAGGTTCATTGAAAATATACAGACTTTGGTCTAAGTAGAAAACTCCATGCTCCAAGTACAACAACTAACTGATTTCTCTAATTTAAACAAATTTGAAGGGAAGTGAAAGAGTTATAAAATGATATGGACTCATATACCAAAGATCACCTTAAAATGCAGCTGTTGGAGGAAAAAAAAAAAAGGAAGCTTTATACTATTACCACACAAAACTTTTTCCCCCTAACCACACAGAATTCTAATTTAGTTAGGGGAAAAGAAATATAACATCTCCATTTTTCTTTTCTGTATAATAAAAATTAATAGTTTTTAAAAACTGTTCCTCCTAAATTTCTAGGACCCTTATAAATGGTATATCAGTATCACGGAAATAAGTTTGGGGTGAAAGTCTTGCCCTAATTGAAATCCCACAAATCCATTGGCTTGATACTTCCCGGAACATCAGAAGAGCTCTTTCTCTTTCTGTATTAATTTCTTACTGTGTTAGTGCTCCCAACAAACATTGCTCCTTTCTGCCTCATCCGTTTCGATGATAGTGAATGACCGTCACCCAAGAAGTGCTCTGAGGACTTCAGAAGGCATTTTTGTTTTATTTGTATCCTTGTTAAAACGATATTCATGAAAGCGTCTATTTAAACTTTCTTCTGGTTGATGTGTGTTAAGGACAGGATCTCTCATAAGAGACTGGGTTGTGAAGCTGAGGATAAACCGTGACGTCTGTTGTTTTTCTCCTATGGACAGAAGCCCCCAATGCATCCAACTTGAAAATTGTAAGAATGGACAGGACCGCTGGATGTGTAACTGGAGGGGAAGAGATTTATCTTCTCTGTGACAAGGTTCAGAAAGGTAAACATACGCTCTGATCTCAAGATGTGAAATATTCTGTGTGTATCTGTGAGTCACTTCTTAAGCAGGAGACCCAGTCATATCCCTTTTCTGCCATAGAACTCCTTTTAAAATTTGCACATTTCACCTCTTGCAAATTTAAGTTGTCTGTGTTATTTGTTTACACCCAACTAATTGCTGTCGCCAGCAGCCCTGCTCAGCTCTTGGAGACTCAGGCCTGTGGATTATTTTATGGAGTCAGTCCATCTCATATTTGGTCTTTCTCCTTTTCTGCTGCCTTCCATTTCTCCCAACAGTATTGCCTTTTCCCAAGAACCCTACCTTCTCATGATGTGCCCGAAGTAGGACAATCTCAGTTTGTCATTTTTGCCTCCAGTGATATTTCAGGCTTAATTTACTCCCTGACCTATTTGTTCATCTAATGTTTAACATAGTATAAAATTGTTTATCGTGTTTATCTTACAATGCTTTGTTGCAACAGAGAGAGAACTTCTCCAAATATTTTCACATGATACTGTGATGTCAGCTAAGAAAAAGAAAGAGACTAAGGTTTATAGGGAAATTACCAGAGCGTATTCCTCTCATAAGTTTTACTTTCAGAAGAGGTTCTTGGCCATTAATCTCTCTTAGATATAGTACGAGATTGATATGTTAACAAAAGCTGAAGGAGATTATGTTATTTTCTCAAATATCACTTATTTTTAAAATAAAATGATAGAAAGTATAGTATAATACAGATCTACTCACTATAAAAGTGATAAGCATTTTCAAAATAAGCAGATGCATACCTGGAAGTATAGCCTCTAAATAAAAGAATTATGGCTTAAATGAAAAAGAAAATTCTCATTTGAGGATATACGCTCTGAGGTAAAATGTCGGAAGAAAATGAGTTCAGATACCAGATTTTAAACTAAAGGTATATATCTTTATCCAAAAAACGTTTACACTTTCTCTTCTAATCTTGTTATCAGCTTTCTTTTAACTCAATTTATCCAAGTCATATGCATTTCCCGATTCCTGGGTGGACATACTATGAGGAAACACAATCTGAGTTATCTTTATTTGTAAATGTGATTCTTAATCATTACCATTACATTGGAATGGCTTCTTAAAAGAAGTCTTGTACCAGGCTTAAAGAATCTGAATAACCAAGTCCACGGTAGTCCTACCTGAAGGCAAAGGAATAGTGCAGTCCTTCCTACCTGTAAGATGGAAAGTATACCCAGGCAGAAGCCAACCTGAGTTATGTTGACATATTTCTGCAGAAGTAGAATCCGTGACTACTGAAGTGTGGAATTTAGGCATTCTAGGTTAATCTAAAGGGACTTGACCAACAATATTTTTAACAGTTTCTCACTAAAGATAAATAAAGTATTATAGGGAGGAAGCATAGGAGAATGTTTAAGTCAGAAACTGTACTGTCTATATTCAAATCCTGGCTTCTCCATTTACTACTGTTCAATCTTGGTTCTCTTCTGCAAAATGATAATATTAATAGTACACCTGCGTCACAAAGTTATTGTGAGGATTAAATCAGTTAATATATACATATAAATGACTTAGAACTGTGTCTGTCATATAGTAAACTTTATGTAAGTTAAATATTATTGTGTAAATCTATATTGAGCTAAACCACCTTTTGGAATTCTGATATTCCTCACTATTTTTCATGTTTCTCAGGAGTGAATTGGTTAGGGATGGAGAAGTGGGACAAAGACTAATTAAGAGAAATCTCTGATTGAATAGGTAAATCTAGTATTCTGTCATTTTTTTTTATTTTTTTATTTTGTATGATTATTATTAGTTTCAGGTGCACAAGACAAGGTAATACTTAGACGTTCATCATTTATATCCCTCACACTGTGAACCTCCCCCTCCTCATCCCCCCTTTCACTATCCCTCCAACATCGTACCGAGCCATCATATTATATATATAATATTCTGCCATTTTAAATGAAACTTGGGGCCCATTTTACTGCCAGTAAAAAAATTCAGTGATTTGTGACAATTTTTAATTATTATAAAGTTTTATTTCACAGTAATTACTTTCAAAAAAAATTACTGGTAGAATGTGGGACCAACTTTATTTTTCAGCATGTTTATAAATATTATTACACTATGTGAAATTATATACCTGAATGTGACTGTTTGCAGATGACATCCAGATTCGATTTTATGAAGAGGAGGAAAATGGTGGAATCTGGGAAGGATTTGGAGATTTTTCCCCCACAGATGTTCATAGACAAGTAAGTGGATGATGATGATGATTTTACATTTTCTGACTTGTTGAAATTTAGTAGTTTCCAAATATGAGAAAGGAAAAATCATAAATATTTATTTAACTTTCATAAATGAATATTATTCTGAAGACTCTTGCAGGTCTTTCAGAAAAGTTACCTACTGTAGAATTACGGGCAAGGCTCTATAAAACCTTTGGCTCTAAGACATTTCATTTGGGTATCTGATCACCTAGCCATAAGGCTGTAGCCCTCAGGTCCTTTGGTGGAAATATTTTAAATGTTTGTATTTGCTATGTTCAGGCTGGGTGGACCTAAGTAAATTTCTTACTATGTGAGAAATTTACTTTCTCACAGTTCTGGAGGCTAAAAGTTTAAGATCAAGTTCTGACAGGGTAGATTTCTGGTGAGAGCTTTCTTCCTAGCTTCTAGACAGCTGCCTTCTCGCTGTGTCCTCTCATGGTGGAGAGAGTGAGCTCCCTGGTGTTTCTTATAGGAACACTAATCCTATACAATCAGGGCTCTGCCCTCATGACCTCCTTTAACCTTAATTATATCTGTGATGGCCTTATCTCCAAATACAACTATGCCAGGAGTTAGGGCTTCAACATACAGATATTGGGGAGAACACAATCAGTCCATAGCAGTGTTCTACTGGAGTAATTCTGGCGAAGCCTGTTAAAAGGGTGTTCTAATGAAAAAATGTTGAAAGAAGGAGTCTTCTAGTTGAGGCTGATGTCATCATAATAAATCAAGATTTCCAGGTGACTGAGAGATGAAAATGCTAAATTCTCGTCTTAATGATTACTCTGAATGACTGAGGAATACGATTTTCACAAACACAAAAGATGGAAATGATCCAAATATCCATCAATAAGTGGCCAATGAAATAAATTATGTGTGTCTGTGTGATGGAATATTATGCAGTTATTAAAAAGAATGACTACTCTATGAATCAATATGTAAAGATACAACATCAAACATTTTTTAAGGATGGATATAAAACAATGTGTATATTTAAAAGATTCACTGTTCATGTTTGCATATGCATAAAGAAACTCTGAAAGAATACAAAAGAAATCAATAACTTCTCTGTGTTTACCTCTGGGGGATGGTCAGGTAAGTGGTAGGAATTGCCTGGATACGAGACAGGAGTAGCAAGGAGAAGTTTCAGTGTATGCCATTATATTTTACAAAGTCTTGTTTGCTATGAATATGTTACATCATCAAAAAATGTAACTAAAAAATTTTAAAATGCCTAACTATTGTAGCACTACCAGAAATTAATAAGAAAGCTATCTTAGAAGTGTTACAGAATGCATATGTCTAGAGCCTTCACCATTCTCACCTCAAAATATATGGACCCTGTGATGATGTCTCACTTGCATGATTTAGTTTCCTTTCCTCAATGTTTGGCCTGCAGGCTAATAGTAGTACCACCTTCCTCATCTCTCTTCCCACATCCAGTCTTTCTGATGTTGCTATAAATAATCATCTTGGAGACGTTTAAGGCTGATTGGAAAGAGGAGAAGGTGTATGCAATGTGTTTTATTTACATGATTGTTTACAACTGGAAGACATTTAAAATATTAGACAAATGAAACAATAAGATTTGCAATATATTCTCATAGTCTTGCTTCAGTTTCACAGTGTCAATTTAATAAATGTATGGGTATAGAAATCTGAGTTTGTAACTTTCTCTAGGGTGCTGTATTTTTTTGTACACTGTGTCTAAACATTGGGCATAAAGAATATGTTTAATGAGCAGCATTGCTGTGGGGACAAATGTACTCCTACCCCAACATTTGGATGTTTGTGTACTGCAGTTTGCCATCGTCTTCAAAACTCCAAAGTATAAAGATATCAACATTACAAAACCAGCCTCTGTATTCGTCCAACTTCGGAGGAAATCTGATTTGGAAACTAGTGAACCAAAGCCTTTTCTCTACTACCCTGAAATCAAAGGTAACTTGGCTGTTTATACTCTTGCATATTGTTCCAATAAGAGCACTTACTGAATAGAAAAGATCATTTAGTCACCTCCTTTGAACGCCTTCCTAATAACTTGCCCCTGGGTCCATGGTACTCATTTTTGTTGTTATTGTTGTTCTCAATGCTTTCATTTATGTTTTCATTATTAGTTTCAGGTGTACGAAACAACATAGTGAGTTGACATTTGCACACCTCACAAAGTGATAACCTCAAGTACTACCCATCTGACACTGTACATAGCTATTACAATACTATTGACTATATGCCCTATGCTGTACTTTACATCCCATGACTATGTATTTTTTTAATTGTCGTTGACATTCAAGATTATTTTATATGACTTTAAGGTGTACAGTGTAGTGGTTAGGCATTTATGTAATTTATGAACAGATTCCCCCAAGACGACTAGTACCCATCTGACACTATACATAGTTTTTACAATATTATTGATTATATTCCCCATACTGTATTTCACATCCCTGTAACTATTTTGTAACTACCAATTTGTGCTTCCTAATCCCGTCACCTTTCTCATTGATCCCCCATCCTCCCTCCCATCTAGCAACCATCAGTTTGTTCTCTGTATCAATGAGTCTGTTTTGTTTGTTCGTTTATTTTGTTCTTTAGATTCCACATTTAAGTGAGGTCATATTTGTCTTTCTCAGTGTGACTATTTCACTCAGCATAATACCTTCTAGGTCCATCCATGTTTTTGCAAATGGTAAGATTTCATTGTTTTTTATGGCAGAGTAATATTCCATTGTATATATGTACCAGTTTCTTTATCTAATCTATTGATGGACATTTCAGTTGTTTCTATATCTTTGCTATTGTGAATAGCACTGCAGTAAAAAGAGGGGGGCATATATCTTTTCAAATTTATGTTTTAGGTTTCTTTGGACAAATATGCTGAGAAAGGAAAAAGTAAAACTGTCATTATTTGCAGATGATATGATATTATATAGAGAGAACCCCAAAGACTCCACCAAAAAACTATTAGAATTGATAAATGAATTTACTAAGCTAGCAGGATATAAAATTAATATTCAGAAATCAGTTTCACTTTTATACACCAATAGCAAACTATCAGAAAGAGAAATTAAGAAAACAGTCCCATTTACAATTGCATCAAAAAAATACCTAGGAATAAATTTAACCAAGGAAGTAAAACACCTGTACTCAGAAAATTATAAGGCATTGAAAAGAGAAATTAAAGAAGGTATAAATGAATGGAAATATACACCATGCTCATGGATAGGAAGAACTAATATAGTTAAAAATGTCCATACTACTTAGGGCAATCTATATATTTAGTGCAATCCCTATCAATGTACCAATGACATTTTTCCCAGAACTGGAACAAATAATCCTAAAATTGATATGGAACTATGAAAGACCCCCGATAGCTATGGCAATCCTGAGAAAGGAGAAAAAAGATGGAGGTATCATGTTACCTGATATCAAATTGTACCACGACGCTATAGTAATTAAAACAGCATGGTATTGGCATAAAAACAGACACACAGGTCAATGGAACAGAATAGTGAACCCAGAAATAAATTCATGCCAATATGGTCATTTAATCTGTGACAAAAAAAGCAAGAATATACACTGGGATAAAGACAGTCTATTCAATAAATGATGCTGGGAAAACTGGACAGATATATGCAAAAAAAAAGAAACTCGACCACCTTCTTACACCATATAAAACAATAAACTCAAAATAAATTAAAGGCTTAAATGTAAGACCCTAAACCATAAAATTCCTGAAATAAAATATAGAAAGTAAACTCTCAGACGTTACCTTTAGTAATATTTTTACTTATACATCTCCTCGGGCAAGGGAAACAAAAGAAAAAAATAAATAAATGGACTACATCAAACTAAAACATTTTTTCACAACAAAGAAAACCATCAACAAAATGAAAAGACATCCTACTGAATGAGAGAAGATATTTGCCAATGATGCATCTGATAAGGGGTTAATATCCAAAATTTATGAAAAACTCATACAACTCAACACCAAAAAAACAATCCAATTAAAAAATGGGCAGAGGACCTGAATAGACATTTCTCCAAAGAGAACATACAGATGGTCAATAGACCTATGGAAAGATTCTCAAGCTCACAAATCATCAAAGAAATGCAAATAAAAACCACAATGAGATATCACCTCACACCCATCAGAATAGCCATCTTCAATAAATCAGCAAACAAGTATTGGTGTTGGTGTGGAGAAAAGGGAACCCTTGTGCACTGTTGATGGGATTGCAAATTGGTACAGCCACTATGGAAAACCTATGGAAAACAGCATGGAGGTTCCTCAAAAAATTAAAAACAGAACTACTTTATGACCCAGGATGGTACTTATTTTTAGAGAAAAGAAAAGTAATATACTATTTTGGGGTCATGGAATTAAGTCCAGCCTTTTAAAAGAATGTTATTTCCATCAAGCTTATATGAGATTTAGACATTTGAGAATTTGTCTTTGAATTTGAAATTCTATCATTTATTCAGTAACTCAGGGATCAGGCATTTGAGATGAAAAGATAAGACTCACTATGTAGGGGAGTCAGCCACTCCACCAGTGGACCTCTGACAGGTGAAAAAAGACTCAGCCCCGATACAGTACAGAACTATAAAAACGAATAAAGCACCATTCTTTTTCTCACAAGAGACACACCAAGAAGAGGAGATAATAGTCTCCTTAAGTAGTTATAATGCTAATTAATTATTTTAATTATTTCCCAAAGTGAAGTATCCACAAACATATACGAGAATGCTGAGGAAAGAGAGCCCTTGCTTCTAAAGCCACCAAGAAGAAGGCTTCTTCTAGGTCCTTAAAATTGGCAATATATTTCAGTAGTTGGATGTGAAAGGAAAAAGGAAAGGGTCTCCTAGGCTTTAGAAACTTGAGGAGCTAAAACAATTTGTATTTGTTCATAGAAAAGTGTTATGAGCTCTGAGATGGACTCCTAGGTCAAGCAGGGGAGGATGGCCAGGGCCAGGCTCAAGTGCTATCTATGATTGGCAGCTAAAGAATTTTGCCTTGATTCTGGAAAGGGCAATGATCAGGCCTGTTTGAATTTGGAATGATGGCTCTGACTTCTTGTATAGACACTGCGGAGATTATCTGGGCAGCAGGCAATGAGTCAGAAGATAAATGCAAGAATCCAAGTAAGAAACGGTGAGACTATTAAAGGTATTAGTGCAAGGAATGAGAGGAGAAGGTGGATTCAATGATGGTGTCAAGACGACCCACATGTTGGCTAAGGTAGGTGAGGGAAAAATTCAGGAGTTGTAGGTGGTTATAGGCATGCCAGCCTAGGAAGGTTGTGATGTGGTTGAGTTGATAAAAGAATCAAGAGAGCAAAAGTAGATTTAGGTGGGAAGAGAGGAAGTTCAGTTTAAAACATGTTGCATTTTAGGTTCCTGTGGCACATTCCTAATAGGCCAGTCAAAAGGCAGAATTGAAATTCCAGAGAGAGCAGGGTGGGAAAGTCAGCATTGAGAATCCTCTCAGAATGAGTGTATATGTCCCCCAGACTGGATAACTATCCAAAAGTACTTCACCTGGTGTCCACTGACGCCCAAGGGCTCCATGGATAGAAATGTACTTAAATGTAAGTAGCTTTGCTGTAATCCTATTTTGTATTTTACATGTTGAAAACTGTGATTCTAAGCAGGGTCCATAGCCTTAACCAGACTACAAAGTGGGCCATGGCACAAACAGAATTAGAAACCCTGAACGAGAGGGAAGTGAGCCTAGCGAGTGAGGTCGATAAATGACCGTCATGGGGCACCCAGGTCCTGGCTGAGGTTGGAAACCACAAAGGTGCTACAGCAACGGTCCACACATGTATTGGATCCTGTGATAGCAACATGTGATGGATGATTTTGAAGAGGACTTTCTTTTCCTAGAATTCATGCGGTGGCAGGAGCACTTAAAAGGTGCTTCTGTGAGTTCTTGTTTCTTTTCTGAGGTTGTGACCTCTCCACTGATGAGTCAGATTCATAGTGCATTCCGTGACTGGTGGTTTGAAAACATTGTCAGCAGAGGAGCCTTTCTTTTCCCTCCACATGAAATTTCATGCAAAATCTCAGTATGTAAACCTGATAGGCTCTGGTTAAAACAGAGGTGGACAACTCTACCCACTTAGCCTTTCCCAGAAGCTCTCTCACCTCTCTTCACTTCCCCAGCCAGGAGCTGCCTGAGGTCTTCTGAATGCTTCAGTCTGCATACAATTTGAAAATCACTGCTTTAGATTAAACACTTTTCTTTAAAAGTAGACAAAGAAGAGAAGCATAGCAAAATTTTTGAACTTTATGAGGACAAAAATAGATTTCTTGTCCTAAAATATGTCTTCAAAATAATGTCAATTTTTCTAACACAGAGAATCATGTTTTAAAAAGGAAACCCAGATAAGTATTAGGGCTTAGAAATGTTCAAAGCTGAGCTTGGTCTGTAGGCGGCATGCTGCCTTCCCCAGTGGTATATGTGCACCCAGATAATATGATACAGGAGGGACACGTTCAGACTGTTACTTTCCTTGCTACACTATGGTAGGAGCCATCTGTTCTGGGGTTAGAGAATGGACGCTCCTGACAGTTCAGAATCCCACCTAAATGCTTCAAGCACTTCCCTTCCAGGCTATCATTGACTAAAAGCTGGATGTAACATAAATAATAAAAGGAGAACCATTTGGAAAAATAAGGGCTAGCAGTTGAGCTCCACAGAAAGAAGGGCCAGCATATATTGTGATTAAGTCATTGTGAGATTAGAACTATTTTATTGAAGATAACAAATTACCTTAATCTATAAACCTTTTGAATTATAAAATCCAAAAGTGAAATAATCCCAAGGAGAAACAATGACACCAGGCATGTGACTGGTCAGAAAAGTAGCAGACCATGTAACATGAGAGTAAGTACATGAAAATGATCCAAATGATCAAATGATACAACCCCAAGGAATCATTGTATACAACTCAAAAATCATTGAGCACATTTTCCATTGCTCCTAGCCCTTCCAGTCTCTCCCTATCTTATTACCTAATTTTATATTCTTCATTGTTTTTATTAATATGTAAAATTGTCTTCTCTACTAATTTGTGTCTGTTGTCTTCTTCCTACCTCCCATAAGAATATTCTTTAGGTCACAGCTTTGGTCTTTCATGTTTATTGCTCTAGAACAGTATATGTCTCATGGTAGCTGCTCATTAAATAACTGACCTGACCAATCAAGTTGGTATAACTGATGGAAAAAATTTATACATCTTTCCAAAACCTTTGATAAGGAAGTTGTTCAAGTTTCTCCACTTTGAGGTCACCTCTTTCTAGTGGAAGCAGTTTCCTCAAAGGTGACCCATGTTGGCTTTTTTTCTCCCTAACAAGTCTGGACAAGATCAGTTTTTAAAACATTATGTTCTAAATGCACTTTGCTACCCTACTTTCCCCTGCTTCATCTTTCAACTTCACTCAGATGATCGGGAGATAATCAGTAAACAACAGCATTCTCTCTAGCCCTGAGATGACAGAAACAACCGCAGAATTAGAAATAAGTGAAGATATTTCCGAACACAGACAACAGCCAAAACTGACATTGAAGATTCAGAAGTAGAACAATCGTTAAGTATTAGGCTGCTTATTACAAAAAAGGACACCACATTGATTGTTTATTCAATTTAAACAAAAAACAAAACTTTTTTTCACTCCTTCAGCCCAAAAGAGGGAAGGAGAAAAAATATATAGCAGGAAAATCAGAGAAGAGAAAAGGAAACAGAAAGAAGAAACAAGAACACAACAATAGACCACAAAGGCAGTGCCAGAACTCAGAGGGGCGGTGGAACTGGTGAGAAACACAGGCAGTAAGAAGCTAAAGAAAAACAGAGCAACCACATGAGGAATGAGGGAAGAAAGTCTAAAGAACATCTCGACCTGGACAGTCAAAACTCTCAGCATCACTGTAGTTTAGTCAAGTAGTGGTTTTAGACCTTTAGCCTTCCATAACCCATCAGTCACCCCAACAGCTATAGATCCCTCTTTTACTGTATTTCTGGGGTCCACCCATTCTTATTGTCATGGTGACCACCAAGGAACAGCCTCCATCACCTTGTCTTCATTGTCTCTGCCTCTCGCTTTGACTATTTTGTCCTATGTACCAGTGACAGGTGAATCTTCCCAAAATACCACCACAGCACATCATTCTCTAGTTCAAAAACATTTGTTGGCTCTCCTGCCTGTGAGTTAAATCCCTTCAGTTCATAGTTCACGTGCTCCACAATATGGTCTCAATCAGCACTGTTTCTCAAGAATTCCTCATACTAAACTTTCACTTCAGCTACACAGATCCACTTTTGTTCTCATAAGCACACAGTGCACATTCTTTCCTTCATTACTTTCCCAATGTATCCCTTTCCCAAAACATCCTCCACTTGCCCTTTTCTGATATAAAGTTGATTTAGGGAAACTTTTCCTGAAATTTCCAGCCCACAGGGACGTCCTAGAAGTCCTTCCTTAAACTCCTGGAATACTGGTTTGCACCATGCATTCAACATATATACATAGCTTTACAGTGCTGTCTCTCTGAGTCTTTCCACCACACTTTAAAATTACACTGGAGGGTTCTTGACAGCAAAGACCTTATGTCATACTTCTCTATTCCTAGCACTTAGCTCATGGGAGATAATAAATGTTACATAATAAATGTTAGCAGTAGTTGTTTTGTATAACCAAGTGAAAAAGCTCAATAATATTTTTCTTATTCAATATCTTAATCTTTGATGGACAATCTAGTCTCTCCCTAATTTGAATGCATGGGGACTCAAGAAACTGTTGCAGAGAGAATTTGGGTGTGTACTGTTCTGTGGTCTCTCTGAGGCTGGTTCTCAGTCTTCGTATCACTGGAATAAATATAATGCTTCTTGAAATTTGGCATCTCTTCCTCCTTGGTACTTTCTGTTTCCCTTTAAGATGTTTAAAAATACTATTAGAATCAATATCCTTTCTGTGACTAGCAGTGGAACTGAATCAATCTTTTCTCCTCTGGTTTCTCTTCCTTTAACGACAGATAAAGAGGAAGTGCAGAGGAAGCGTCAGAAGCTCATGCCCAATTTCTCGGATAGTTTCGGTGGTGGTGGTGGTGCCGGGGCTGGAGGCGGAGGCATGTATGGCAGTGGCGGTGGAGGAGGGGGTGCTGGAAGCACCGGTCCAGGTACAAAGCAGATCTATTCTTTCTAAAGCTTTTTCACATCAGAGACGGGCAAATTTTCTTTTTCTAGATTTTCCAGCTTGTCTGTGGGTAGAGTGGCTATGACATTATTGAGTAGGATATGTTAAACTGCAACTTCCCAACCAATATAATTTTTTTGCAAAGAAATGCCATGTTCTTTTTGCAATATGTAGATAATACTAAAAATTATAAGAGGGAAAAAAAGTCACCCACAGCCAGTTACCCAAAGAATACCTCAGTTAACATTTTGTGGTATATTCCCTCTCTCTCTCTCTTTTTTTTTTTTTTGGCATAGTTGTCTTGGTATTCTTTGGAAACATTGAAAATTTGAAAATACATAAAATCTTGCCATCAAAGGTTAACTACTTGTAACTTTTTCCATGAATACATTATAATATATATTTATGCATTTTCCCGAGTACAGCTGTGCATATCCTCCTTACGCACATTATTTTAATCCATTTACTTGTATTAACTATTATTAGGTTGGTGCAAAAATAATTGTGCTTTTTACAATTATTTTTAACATTTTAAACCGCAGTTACTTTTGCACCAACCTAATATTATCGCATCATGATTGTGTATAGAGAATCATTATGCTGTTTTTCTAACAAGTTACCATGAGCATTTCCCCTTGGTAATATAATTTTTTAAGTATCATTTTAACGACTCAACATTTCATAAAGTGAACAGACCATAATATAAACTTGCTTGACTGTTGTTTCCTGATTTTTATATAAAACACTACACTGAACTCTTCTACCACATTGCTTTTCTTTTATTCCAGATAATTTTTTAATTAGATTCTCTGACATAAAATCATGTCAGAGAATATAACATCTAATACCAGCTATTTTCCCAAAGAGTTTTACCAATCTATGCCTCTGCCAAAAATGTATGGGAATGAGCAGTGGTGGTCACGTTTCCACTGAGGAATCAGTATATTTTTCTGTACTTTGTTTGGTTCAGTTTTTCTCTCCAGAGGTTATTTTCCTGTCTTCTGTGTCAGGAAGTCTGAGTTTGGGTGGTGACCACTCTCTGTTAGCCTTTCCTCTCCATGACCTGGGAGATTTTTTCCAGAATGGACTCCCCTATGCTGCCCCAAGCCTGGGCACTGCCTGAGTAAACTTTGCCAGAGTAGAATTGTAGTCATCCATGAACCCCCATGATGCATGTTACTGTCAACAGAAACACCATATCAGCCACACTGCCCTCCCACACCAAAGCGTGGCTCACCTAAGTTTGTTGAGTCTTTGTTAAAAAACACCAAAAAAACAAAAAAAAAACATAATGAGGGTTCCTTTCTTTTACTTTCCATTTCAGGATATGGCTTCCCCCACTATGGATTTCCTGCATATAGTGGAATTACCTTCCACCCTGGAACCACTAAATCTAATGCTGGGATGAAGCATGGTAAGTAATAATTATTTTTTTTTAATACTGAGGAAGGAACAAAAAACTTGATGCCAAAAATTTTATTACCATAATTTATCATAACATTATCATCTTGAAAAAATTTGATGAATGCAAATAAACTAAGATACTTTTCAAAAAATATATTATTTCCTGGGAAGAGTATAAATTCTACTCCTGATGCTTTGTTTATGTTTATATATTTACTTTGTAAATGGCTTGAACAAAGGGAAGAAAAGAACATTAAAGAAGGACATATAGAAACGTGACTATTCAAACATAAAAAAGTCACCAAACTTACCTGCTCTCTTTTCTTAAATACTATATTTTTGAAGACATTTTGAATTTTATAGGGATAGCTTTTTCCCATCAATTTCATCCCCTAATTACCAGGTGTCACACCATGTGTTCTTTGTTTGTATTACATGTCTATTCTAGTGTATCCATTGAAGAAATAATACAGTGAAGTCTTCCCTTGTATTAAATGCTTATTTTATGTCAGCTGCTTTAACCTTTTAACGGTAAATTTCATGATTGCTCTGTAAGGAAAATATTAGTATCTCCATTTAACAGCCAGAGAATACCGAGGTTCAGAAATGTTCAATCACTTACTGAAGATACATATCTGTTAGTGGCAGAATTAAGATTTAAACCAGGTCTGCCTATGAAACCTAGGTGCTCTCATTGTACCGTCAGATAACACAGTCAGACCTGAAAGAGCATCGTCAGAAACGTGCCCTGGATAGCTCCTACAATAAAGAACAGGAATTGATATCATGTCTTTACAACTTACTTAGTTAATTAGCATTAGGAAAAAAATAAGTCCTCTGCTTTCAAGAACTTTATAAATTCCACTTTCCTGCAATTCACAAAAGAGCTTTTATTTCATTTTGTCCTTTACAAATTAACAGAACGAGATGTAAGTTTTCAGAAGTGTAAAAAAAAAAAACGTTTTTTAACATCTTAAAAGTTCTCATTACAAGAAAAACAATTTTGTAATTGTATATGCTAATAGATGTTAATCAGACTTAACTCTAGTGGTCATTTGACAATATATACAAATATCAAATCATATTGTACACCTGCAATTTTAAAAAGTGGTTTTTAGAAGTGAAAGTTTAAAATATCTCCAAAACTTGTTACTTATGACCATTTTAAAAGGAATTTTGAATTGTTGTTTTTCTTTTCCCTTCGCAGTAAACTTGCCTATCACGTTTATCTGACCTTCATTAAAACAGTGAATTATAACTTAATTAATAGATTTTACTGAGAAAAAGCTGATGTTTTTGCTTTTCTCTTAGGAACCATGGACACCTCATCTAAAAATGACCCTGAAGGTTGTGAGGAGAGTGATGACAGGCGGCTCTCCAGGAAAGTAACTGAAACCTCAGAACAAGATAAGGAGTCCAGCAATGAGGATGATGAGCTTACTCTGACGTATACAGTGGGAGTAAAGGAAGAGAATTCTAGGTTTCAGGGTAAGTAAACACACAGATGATTACATTGTATTGCTTGGCGAGGGGATGGGTCAGCTCTAGGTATAGAAGTTATTTCCAGATGACTGGTTTTATTTTTTATTAATCTGAAGGTGATATATCAATATTTAGTTCAATGTGTTCTTCAGAGTCCTATATCTTTTGAAAACCAGGTCATTTTATTCACACTGGGATTTCCATTTTCCCAGTATTATCTTTGAATATAAAGTACAGAAATTTACATATGCATTCTCCAATCATAATCATGCCGTTTTAGGGTATCGTGAAAGATAATCTAATTCATTTCTGTCACAGATAATAGAAAACAGTTTCTATAACTTTAATAGTCTCCCCTCTCTAGACTGAAGTTCGACTGTCATACTAAAGTGGAACTTGGCCTCAAAATAAGAACTTTTCTTTTTATCCTGATGCCCTTTTTGGAGAATTAGGATTAGAAGGGACAGTGTATTTTTGTGTGTATTTTGAAGTAGTAGCCGTTAGAGTATGTGTAAAGAATCGAGGTCATCCTAGATTATACTCAGAAAACTTTCTGTAAAGGGAAAGTTAAGAAATATTTAGACTTAGTGGCTACATATGGTCTCTAGCACACATTTTTTTACACCCCTTTAAAAATGTACAAACCACACTTAGCTAGGGGGGCATATAAAAACCAGCCATGCATAGGATTTGGCCCTCAGGCCCCAATCTGCCTTCCCCTGACCTTCAGGAATCAAACTTTACAAAAACACCAATGGCTCATGGAAACTCTGTCTATGGCAAAAACTGTGTTTTTTGGCACTTGGCCTAATGAAAGAGTTTTAAGAACTCCAATGAAGGATATCCAAAATGGCGGAGCAGATAAACACTGTGCCTGCATGCTTCCGTGAATACATTAAAATTACAAGTAAATTATAGAACAATCAACCTGGAGAACCATCTGAAGTCTAGCCAAACAGAAATCTTATAACTAAAAATATAGAGAAGAAGCCATGTCAAGACGGGTTGTAGAGGTGGAGACGCAGAACGGGCCCCAAACCTCCCTGTGGCAGTTGAGAATCAGGAGGGATACGTCAGCTGCCGCGGTTCCCCCCGGAAGAGAGAAGGTCCCCAGGCGTCCACACCAGGCTCCCCAGCCCAGAGTAGTGGTGCTGGAAAAGGAGCCCCCACAACATCTGGCTGTGAAAAACGGGGAATTCTGACCGTTTGGGTGGGACCAAAAGCTGCAGGAAACCAACACGTCCACTTAAACAGCCCGCACACAGACTCACTTGCTCGCTTGTAGACACTCACCCTGAGTTCCAGCGCAGGAACGGTGACTGGGGGGGTGCCTTGGAGACATACAGAGTAAGGCAGACTCAGGTGTGTGGCTTAAGCAGGAGGACTGGAGGACAGTCGGCATTTTCCCGGTGAGGAGGCCTCCTCCCATGCACCTGGCAGGCAGGCGCCATCTTTGCTGTGTTGAGTCCGCCCCCTCTGGCCAAATCTGAATCTGAATGACCTGGTGATTGCCACTGCTTCACCTGCTGACTTAGCTGGAATGCTGCCCTACCCAGCTCTCACACCACCGGAGGTAGTTTTCCGCAAGCAGCCAGTCCCTCCCAAATTGCACTCTTTCTTATTGGAGTCTGGCAGACTCCAGGAAGGTGGCGACTGGCCTCAATGTGCTCTGAAACTTTTGCTGAGTTACTCCAGGCTCAGCACTGGCACCAAACCAGAGTCTATATTAACCTGGTGACCACAATTCCTCCCACTCTAGTGAATATCTGAAACCCTGCCTCACCCAACTCCAGTACCACGCGAGGCTTATCAGTGGCTGAACTTTAAGGGAGCCAGTAGGTGGAAGCAGGCTTCCAGGTGTCCTCGCTTTTTGCAGAGATACCGCAGGCCTGGTACTGGTGGCAGCTGACTTTGATTAGCAGCATGGCCTCTCCCACATGTCTCTAGGTTTAGCACAGGCAGCAAACAACTGCAGATTGCTTTGTAGCTCCTCCCAAGTAGCATCCAGCCATTTACAAGCAGTGGCTGACCTGGGCCTGCACTGGAGCCCCTCTCAGGAGGCTACCAACATACTTGGAGGTTTGCTTCAGACCACAGCAAAGCACCACCCAATTAGCCCCACAAATGGTACAAAGGGTGGTCTCAGAGGCAACAGAGCCCACTGGAATGAATCCCACTCAGTGGGGTAAGCCTCTTGCACAACAGCTGTGGACGTGGCCAAATCTCACAGCCAATCAGCCTGAGAGTCAATCCCACCTACTGAAGTGCCAACAGCAATCAAGGCTCAACTATAACAGGAGGGCACACACAACCTATACAAGAGACACTCCTGGAGCATCCAGCTCAGGTGCCCAGGGAGACTGTGCCTCTGGGCCCCACAGGACACCTACTATATAAGGCCACCCAGCCAATACTGGGAGACATAGCAGATCTACCTTATACATAGAAACAAACACAGAGAGTCAGCCAAAATGAGGAAACAAAGAAATGCATTCCAAATGAAAGAACAGGAGAAAACTTCAGAAAAAGAACTAAATGAAATGGAGGCAAGCAACCTAACAGATACAGAGTTCAAAACAATGTTTACAGGGAGGTTCAAGGAACTTATTGAGGACTTCAACAAAGAAACTGCAAGCATAAAAAAGACATAGAAACCATAAAAAAGAACCAGTCAGAAAGAAGAATACAATAACTGAAATGAAGAATGTATAAAAGGGATCACCAGCGGACTTTTATAAGCAAAGGATTAAATAAGCAATTTGGAAGACAAAGCAGAGGATTAAATAAGCAATTTGGAAGACAAAGCAGAAAACACCCAATCGGAACAGCAAAAAGAAAAAAGAATTTTAAAAATGAGGATACTTTCAGAGACCTCTGGGACAGCATCAAGTGGAACAACATTCACATCATAAGGGTACCAAAAGGAGAAGAGAGAAAGCAAGAAGTTGAGAACCTGTTTAAAGAAATAATGACTGAAAACCTCCCTAACCTGGTGAAGGAAACAGACGTACAAGCCCAGAAAATGCACAGAGTCCCAAACAGGATGAACCCAAACAGGCAACAGGCCTACACTAAGACACATTATAACTAAAATGGCAAAGGTTAAAGACAAAGAGAGAATCTTAAAAGCAGCAAGAGAAAGGCAACTAGTAACTTATAAGGAAGCTCCCGTAAGACTGTCAGCTGATTTCTCAATAGAAACTTTGCAGATGAGAAGGGATTGGCACAAAATATTCAACGTGATGAAAAGCATGGACCTGCAACCAATATTAGTCTAGCCAGCAAAGCTGTCATTTAAAAATCAAAGGACAGATAAAGAGCTTCCCAGACAAGAAAAAGCTAAAGGAGTTTATCACCACCAAAATGAGTATTACAAGGAATGTTAGAGAGACTTCCTTAAGATATCAAAGAAAAAATTAAAATTATGAAAAGTAAAATGGCAATAACTACGTATCTATCAAGTATCTATCTACGTCTCTATCAAGTATCTATTTACTTTCAATGTAAGTGGATTAAATGTTTTAATCAAAAGACATAGGAAGGCTGAATGGATAAGAAAACAAAATCCTTACATATACTGCCTACAAAGATTCACTTCAGATTGAAAGAGACGCAGACAGAAAGTAAAGGGATGGAGAAAGATATTTTGTGAAAATAGAAATTTAAAAAAAAAAGCTGGGGTAGCAATACTTACACAAGACAAAATAGACTTTAAAACAAAAGCTATAAGAAGAGACAATGAAGGATCCAGTAATCCCACTGCAGGGTATTTATCCAAAGAAACCCAAAATGCTACTTTGAGGGGACATGTGCATCCATATGTTCATTGCAGCATTGTTTACAATGGCCAAGATGTGGAGGCAGCCTGGGTGTCCATCGATGAAAGAATGGATAAAGAGGAGGTGGTATTAGGTTGGTGCAAAAGTAATTGCTGTTTTTGCCATTATTTTTAACCTTTTAAACCACAATTACTTTTGCACCAACCTAATACATACATATATAATGGAATATTGCTTGGCCATGGAAGGGAATGAATTCTTGCCATCTGTGGTGGCATGGATAGACCTGGAGGGTGTTGTGCTGAGTGGAGTGTATCAGACAGAGAAAGACAGATGCAATATGACTTTGCTTATATGTGGAATCTAAAGAACAAAATTAACAAACAAAACAGAAACAAATTTATAGATACAGAAAACATTTTGATGGTTTCCAGATGGGAAGGAGGTTGGGTGTGTGGGTGAAAGAAGGGAATGGGATTAAGAAGTAATTTGGTTTTTACAAAGTAGTTATGGGGATGTAGGATATAGCATAGGGTATATAGTCAATAACATTGTAATAGTAACTATGTGTGGTGTCAGATGGGTACTAGATTTGTTAGGATGATAGATGGGAGGGGATTGCGGGGCAGGGTGAAAAAGGTGAAGGGATTAAAAAGTACAAATGAGTAATTACAAAATAGTCATGGGGGTGTAAAGTAAAGCATAGGGAATATAATCAATAATATGGTAATAACTATTTATAGTGCTATGTGGGTACTAGACTAGTCAGAGGGAATCACTTCTTAAATTATATAAGTTTCTAACACTATGCTGTACACCTGAAATTAATATAAAACAATACTGAATGTCAAAAAAAAGACTCCAATGAAGAATTATTCCACCAAGAGATTGATTACTGATTATCTATGGCAAAATCCAGTTAACATTATTTGGAGATTGATTGTTCCCCTTAAAATAAGACATTTCTGAACTTCTTACCCCTAACAAACTGTAGACAGATTTTTCAGATCAGCCTCTATGTTTATCAGTGAGCCAATGTCCAGTTGTGCTTTTTCTAATGAACGCAATCCAGAAGCATTGAAAGGAACACTTTCCAGTAAAACAATGTGTGTCAAGGTATCGGAACACTGGTGCTGATGGTTTTGGCCTCAGGATGCCATACTTGTAGAGCGAGTGTAGGAAACTCACCTGTGATCATGGTCATTGCCTTGCAGATAACCTCTTTCTAGAAAAGGCTATGCAGCTTGCCAAGCGGCATGCCAATGCTCTGTTCGACTACGCCGTCACAGGAGATGTGAAGATGCTGCTGGCTGTCCAGCGCCATCTCACTGCGGTGCAAGATGAGAATGGGGACAGGTAAGAAAGAACTTCTGACAACAAGGGTTGTTTTAAGGTAGGAAAGAGAGATAATCATTGTATGCATACCGAAAAGAAGAATTGATCAAAATTGTTGGGTCCTGTAACTGGAACACTCTCTCAAGGAAAATAATGTGTCCATAAGGTTGAGTGGGATAATTTGCTTCTTGGGTCCTGTGGCTCTCACTTGTTGGATTCAAGAACAGCTGGAATACTCATCTAAGAGTACAACATTCTGGGCAAGAAAACTAAGATGTGTGTGGGGAATAATAATTTTTGATAAGCCTTGCTTTACTTACAGGAATAAAATTTAGAATATTATTTAATAAACAAATATTTGTTTATTGGAATAGTAATATTTTCTTTATGTAACAATATAATATATACATAATATAATAATGTAATAATAAAATTTGGTCCTACCAAATCCCTAAAGCAGTTGTTATCCCAACTGTACATTTGTAATGATAGTATACTCAAGAAAAAGCCCATTAACTGAACATGTCTGATTTTGGAAGCTAAGAAGGGTTGGGCCTGGTTAGTACTTGGATAGGAGACTCCCAGGGAATCCTGGGTGCTCTAGACTTAAAAAAAAAAGAAAAAAAGAAAAAAAAAAAGCACAACAACAAAATGATTAAGAGGCAATTGTCATTCTTTTCCAGTTACTGGTTCCTTCTCTACTGCCTCTGTTAATGGTCACCAGTCTGTGAGTGGATCAGACTCATGACCTCTCAAAGCCATATTGTGTGGGAGTCTTACAATCCCAACACGATGCCTCCCATTCCTGCTGTGACTGAGCTTATAGTTGCAAAGCCACCTGGCTTCTTTCTAAAACAGTTCTCTTAGTCCTTTCATTGGGATTTCTAAACTGATCTCAAAAGCCTATAAAAATAACAAGAGACAGCAGCCCTCAGATTCAAGTCAAGGGCCTTATCTAAAGCCTTCCTAAAATAGTGTTGACAATGAGAAATCCTTTTCTGTGAAAGAGCTCTTGAGTGCTGTGTTTTAAACGTCTGTTTAAAAACTGAACCAAATGTTTTAGGAAAGTGCCAACCTCAGGGTTTCAAACAGAGACCTCTGTTCTCATTCCTTGCATCGTAACCAAGGATGTGGTATAACCACTGGCGTTGTTATACAGTATGAGAGGATCTGGTACAGGCTTCTTTGTGTAATGTCATGAACAGCAGAATGTTTTTTAACAGAGTTAAATTATCCAGTTAGCATTCAGTAGCATGTAACCACAAGGGAAAGCAGTTAACCAAGGCAGGACAGCAGCATTTCAAATGACATTTTGAAGGACCTGCTGAATTGACGAATCTAGGCAAGACGAGCACATACAAGTTAGAAAAGGACTGTCAGTGTTTGAAAGAATTGTGAGAAGGGATACAAGACTCATGCATTCAAGTGGGTGCATTGAGTGGGTGGGGGGGGCATAGATATGTGTAAGGACCCTGGACATATATGGAGGGGCTAAAGAGGTGGCCTTCCCTGCCCAAGCAGGAAATCAATACTTAGAGTCCCCTCCAAGGCCCCAGACATACTCGCAAAAGCAGGCTCAGGGCTTACCAGCTAGAGACCAGAGAGCTAAGACTTGGGGAGACCAGAGGAGTCCTTGTAAGAATGTAAATAAGGGATACGTTTTGCCTTCACAGCTCAGGCCTCTTGTTTTCATTGAGTTTGTCATATTCGGCTAATAATCTGAATCCTGTGTCTATTAGTCATCACAGAAAATACAATAGAGAAAAAATATAATAAAAACTTCTGGTATTGGGGAAATTCCCATGAGGGTGTGAGGATTTATGGGGGAGGGGTGATGTACTTCTCTATGAAATGCTGAGCTGCACATGGAAATTTTTAGGCAGCTTTTGAAGTGTGGCCTTTTTCTTGGTATAGTGCATCATGTCTGCGTCAGACTTAGGCCTTTTTCAGAAATTTTCTTCCAGCCTCACATTTCAAAAGACAATTGTGAAACTCTGAAATCATGCATTGAAAAACATCTCTTAAGGAACAGTCACAATTTAGTTTTTTAGGCCCTCCTGTGCCAGTGTCAATCTCAAGTAAGATACACTTGCTATTGTTAAGAAAGAGACCTGGATAAAAATGACAGCTAATATCTTTAAATTAGAGAAAATCCAGCCTGTGCCTCAAATCCCAGATGTACTGCCACCACGTGATACTCTGAGTCTGCCCATACTCCAGCATATTTGTCCTCTTAGGTGTTTCATCTAAGCTCTGCAGAGCAGAACACATGTACCCCTGAAGCAGGATAGCATAAGGGATTAAGGGATGGCTTTGGAGCAATACAGACCTGGGCTTAAATCCCAGCTGTGTGACCCAGGTTGAGTTCAGTTTCGTCATCTGAAAAATGAGGATATTACCTACCTCATAGGTTTGTTGTTACAATAAATGAGATAATATATGAAAAGTGCTTAGCATAGTCTGGTAAATAGAAGCTCAAACAAACAGTAGCCACTTTTATTGTTGTTATTGTTGAGTCCTTTCAAAATAATTTAAATAGTATAAGTATTTTTAACAATTAAAAAGAAAAATGTTGTTCCTTGAAGTGATGCTTGGCACCTGCCAATAGTTTTGACCTCATTAGTGTAAGCCCCTAGGTTCCTTCTTAGAATCCTTATGTGAGGGCTCTAAGGCTGATCCAGAGAGAACCAGCCTCCAGAGAGGGAAAAAGATGAATAGGAACCTGCAGTTCCATAGTCAAGCACTATGCTTGAGGGGAGACAGTTGCTCTGCCTAGGAAGTTGGGAAAGTCTTCTCTGAGGATGTAAGGTTTAGAGTATGAAGGATGGAGAGGCATTGTCCAGAGGCAGAGAACAGGAGCAAAACCATTCCAGGCAAAGGGAATATTCACGGGGGAGAAACACAATCACATTGTTCCTTCAGAAGTTTGCTTCTAGAATCTTCTCCCAGTAGTTAAACACCTGACTCCATTTTCCCCTCTTGGGATCTCGGAGATCTTAAAAAGCCACAGGAGTGTATTTGCAGGAGGGCGGCAGGGCTAGGTGAGGGAACTACATTTTTCTGAATAGATTCTAATTCAGGCATTTGACATACATCATCTATATGTCAGGGAAAGTCAGGGAAAAGTTAGAGGAGAAAATGCCCTGAAAGCATAGTATAGAGGCAGAGTTGGGATTTGAACTCAGCTCCCGCTGCCTCCAAGCCCAGGTGCCTTCCACCTCAAGGGCTCAAACCTGGATGCCCCCAGAGACCAGGCATGTACCATAAATGAGTGGGGCAGCCTTGGGCAGGCAGAAGAGCATCCCCACCTCAGATTCCGATTTGATACATTCAAAACACATGGGGCCAAGGAAAACTAGGTGTGAGAGTCAGATGCAGTCTGCAAGTCTAACCATTATCTTGAGAGTCTTTTTTTCTAAATTAACACTTTAGTTGATTATTGCCATTATGTTTTTTGTTCCAGTGTCTTACACTTAGCAATCATCCACCTTCATGCTCAACTTGTAAAGGATCTGCTAGAAGTCACGTCTGGTTTGGTTTCTGATGACATTATCAACATGAGAAATGATCTCTACCAGGTAAGCAGAAATATATCAAGGAGACAAGTGAAGAAAAATCTATAGCTTGTGCATGTGTGTGTGTATTTCTAATAACGTTAACAGTGGCACCAAAAAAAAAAAAGTACAACAAAAACATCTTTTCAGGTAATATCCAAAAAGCCCATTACTTGGGAATGTCCTCTTATGAATGAGGATGCTTTGATCTGTGGGTATAACATTATAGCAATCAACACACAGTGAAATACAGCATCCTGCTGGGGGAAGGCAAACTTTAGAAATCCACCAAAGAGTCAATCCATTTAGAGGAGAACCTAGCATAAATGCATCACATCTGTCAAGAAAAATAAAATAGGAAAATATTAAGTTTGAGAAGCAATAATTTACAAGAATTTTGAAAGCTGCTAAAACACATTTTGACAACATGTCAGTTAAATGTATGTCAAAAAAATGTGCTGAAATCAGAATACAAAAAGATAAAAAGGCTGTTGAGGAAAAAGTGTCTTTCAAAACACAAAGATAGTTCAAAGCGAGGAAAACAGGAGACACCAGAGTTTTGTCTAAATCAGATTTAAATAGAAATTAGGTGGGCTAAGAAGCAACTTGAACTCCATTACAGAGGTCTTCAGATTTACAGAGAGAAGTTAGCTGGAGACTCAGTGAGGCTGCCTGATGGGCACATGCAGATGTCAGGTGAAGAAAGGAAATTAAAATTCTATGGGCAGAACCAAAGCCTGGATGTTGGGTGTTGGGAGCCCAGAAGACCTGGGCCAGCCTCTCTGGCTAAGGGACCTAAGGGACAGCACTAACATGAGGTGAGGAGGGTCCTCTCTCCAGTGCTGCTCCTGCCTCCCTCCCCTGGGTGCCTTTCCCCTCCTGCTAACTTTCCTGACCCCACCAGTCTTCCTTCTGTACCAGTCTCCTGGTCTCTCCCCTTTCTCAGCTTTCCTGTTTTCTCCTTCTCTTCACTCGACCCAAAGTGACTTTCCAGTCCTTGGCCTGGATGGTATGCTTAGATGCCCAATTGAAGCATCTCTCTCACTCTAAAAATATAGCAACACTCTTGTATAATTACTTACACAATAAAGGTGCCTGTTCCAGTTCTCAATTTTTAAAGCAGTTGATACGAATCATTTTTCTTTCCTCAAAGCAAAAGTACTAAAAGGTTTACATGTAGCTCTCAATAGGTTTTTATTTGTGAATAGGTGTTTCCTGAGGGGGGAAATCATTTCACATTGGATGTAAAGTTTCTTCTCTGGCTGTCGTGCTTACTATCAACGGAAAAATGAAGTTAGGGATTCCTCACTGGCTTGTAATATAAAATAACTAGGATGAGGTCTAATTTTAGATATACCACATTTAAAGGATATCTTCTTCAAATAGCTTTCATGCCATTTTGAGGGTTGTTGGTATTTGGAAAGTCATTTAGCCCATTAAGCTTGATTTTCTCAGGCTTCTGGACTGACTGATCCTTTTCACCATCATAAGTGTACAAATCAAACCAGGAACAGGATGTTGTCACTTTTCAGTCCTCCTTTCAGAAACTGTTTAACTTCACTGCCTGTAGGTCAGATTCAAGAAATTACTTGTATTCCTGTTTTTAAATAGGAACTGCAAAGGATGCTGTATGACAAGATTAGTAGTTGTGATTTATTATGAGCAAAACTCCTTACTGTATCATTTTGGTTACATACATTGAGACTGTCCAGTGGGCTAGCAATGCTGAAACCAACACCTTTAACACTTCTGCGCCTTCTGATTTGGGGACTCTTGGAAGAATGCAACACTTTTTCCCTCCCTTACCATTATCATCAGTGGGTAAGGATTCTGGATCTTCTGGTATGCCTTCTAGGTCACAAACACACACCCAATGGCAACTTCTACTTGAGAACTAAAAACGGCTAAGCCTTGGACTTTTTGTCTGCTATAAAGGTTCTCTGTTAACTCTTCTTGATGGAAAATTATACAGTTCTCTGAGTTATTTGGATGGTGTGGCAATTGTCTTAAACATTCTCCCAAAATACCCTTCTCTAATCTTAGTACAGTTCTGTAGCCATCTGTCATGATCAAATCTTTCTCCCCATCCACCCTTTAGAAACACATTCAAAATAATCCAAGTCCATAAAGGTTGAAGGTTTCGAAATCTGTACCCTTTAAACCCTATTTTCCTCTCCTGTTCCCTTCCCTTCCAAGGTAGACAACCACTTCAGTGCTTTTGATATGGGTTGTTTCATTTGCATGTGTTCCTATAAAACATTAGTGGGGTTTTTTATTCATGTATTTTTTTTCTTTTATGTTTTTTATTTATTATAATATATATTCAGTTTTTAAAATGGCACATAAGGGTTGCATTCCTTGACAAATCTAAGTTGCCCGCCTTGGCAGCACTCAAGTTTCCCAGCCCCACTCCCACATATAACTATTGTAAGTATTTTCCCAGGTATTGACTATATAAACATATAAACCTTAAATAGATAGATATTTTAGTATACTCTCACACACTATCCACATTATATTACACATACTGGTCCTGTTCTGCATTAACCTTTCCCTTTCATTTTTAATTTGATGTAATTATAGATTCATAAGTGGTTGCAAAAAATGTACTAGGAGGTCCCATGTACCCTTCACCCAGTTTCCTCCAATGATAATTAACCTCTTTCGTAATTATAGTTCAGTATCAAAACCAAGAAATTGACATTGATAAAATCCACAGATCTTACTGGAATTTCACTAGTTTTACATGCATTCATTTGTGTGTGTCTGTATAGTTCTTCGTGCATGTATTATTAAAATGCATAAGTGGCTTTGTGCTACATGTCACTATATTTCTACCTTCTCTGTTTATGGGATTTACCATGCACCTGTGTTTTAGCTAGTCCATTGTTTCTGTTCCTGAAGAGAATCAATAGTGTACATCTTCCACCTGCAATGTACCTATCTCCTCAGCAGTGGACACTTAGCCAACTTCTTGCTTTCCATCTCCTTAGACAATACTGCAATGAATATCCTCACCTATGCCCCCTTGTGGATTTGTGTCACTCAGACATATATGCAGTTGCTGGGCATTGCCTGCTTGGCTCTGCAGAATGTGTGTATACGTCCACATGCTGACAGGCATGGCATAAGGGTTCCTGGATCCCCACATTGTGTAATTGTGTAAGATACAATCCTGGGGTTTAAGATCTAAAGCCTTGAAATATCATAGAAAAACTTTAATGGGACCATGGGAGATGCTTTAAAACAACAAAAACCCTGTCTTACTCACGGTAGAGAATTTGTATGATATGAATGGTGTAAGGTCTTACAATTTCAGATCTTTTCTCATTCTCTTTCCTTTTCCCATCTCCCCAAATAGCATTTCTGATTAATAAAAACAGCTTTTATTTACTTACTTAATAGTTTATTTTTCAAGAGGAAGGTTCTCGGTTACAATATCTCAAGTTTTTAGGACATCATTCCATTTCAAGCTGGGGTATAGTCCTAAAAGACAGAAAGAAATAAGGAAGAGAGGTTAAATCAGGCAAAAAAAAATCCTGTCTTGTTTCCGCTCTGTTCAGTAATACCTGTGATTGAGACGCAGACGACTAAGCATCTTTCATCCAGTTCTCGTGTGCTCCGGTCCCTCTGCACCAGCCAGGATGAGGCCGTTGCTTTTGAGGCTATTGCTGCTACAGGAATGGCTGACTGAGAGGGACAGTTTAGGCACATTGTCACTACACAGGCTGGATTTCACGGGCTCCTGTGAAATAGACTGATCTGCATAAAAATATATTGCTGTTCTCTGTCAGTGACCTCAGTTCTTTGAAAGATGCTTTCATGATTGTTTTTCTTACTCATTTTGAAAAGAGGCAGTTTTCAAAACATCTCATTTGCATTCGCTGAGGTCCTACTGCGTGGGCAGGGGAAGCAGATGGACTATTATTTACTTACCTATTAGGTGTCAGCATGTCAGTTTGTTTGTTCATCTGAGCCCTCTCAGTGAGACGGTTCTGTTGTCCTATATGACATTTAGAATGCTTTATAGTGGGGGTGGGAAGGTTCTATTAATTGGTCTCAGTGAAGCCAGTCCATGGAACAGTGTTTTTTAATTTAACAAATTTATTTTCCATGTCAACATATGACAGCACCTTTGTTAATTGGTTTCTATTGAGTGGTTCATTTAAACTTCTTCAGTAAAACTGTAGCCTTGATTTAACATATGGAATTGTCAGCTGAAGATCGAATCCTACCAGAAATTCAAGAAAACTAAATTTACTAATAGACGAGTTAACGAGTTCAACAGTGAGTGGTTTGGAATGAGAAACAAGAAAGCTATTAAGAATTGTGTACAGAGGGCCGGCCTGGTGGCTCGGGCAATTGGAGCTCCGTGCTCCTAGCTCCGAGGGCTGCCAGTTCGATTCCCATGTGGGCCAGTGAGCTCTCGACCACAAGGTTGGCAGTTCAATTCCTTGAGTCCCGCAAGGAATGGTGGGCTCTGCCCCCTGCAACTAAGATTGAACACGGGACCTTGAGCTGAGCTGCCACTGAGCTCCCGAATGGCTCAGTTGGTTGGAGTGCACCCTCTCAACCACAAGGTTACCAGTTCAATTCCTCAACTCCCGCAAGGGATGGTGGGCTGCGGCCCCTGCAACTAGCAACAGCAACTGGACCTGGAGCTGAGCTGCGCCCTCCACGGCTGGGACTGAAGGGACGGCAATTTGACTTGGAAAAAAAAAGTCGTGGAAGTGCACACTGTTCCCCAGTGGAGTCCTGTTCTCCTTCCCCAATAAAATCTTTAAAAAAACAAACAAAAAGATTATGTTTTTAAAAAAACAACAACAAAAAAAAGAATTGTGTATAGAAAAAGGATCTTAATAATTAAATGGCTGAATATTAGTCCAGTGTATTTATTGCACAAGCATATGATATGGAACAGGGAGTAATTCATTGGCAAAAGTGAGAAGTTAAGCTGGGAATGGAAAATGGCCCATAGTATGACTCTACCTACTGCAGGAGCAGTTGCCAAGCCTGTGGGTTACAAGTGTTTGCCACTGACCAGTGAGTCTCCTACCCCTTGTCCACTTCCCAGACGCCTTTGCACTTGGCCGTGATCACCAAGCAGGAGGCTGTGGTAGAGGACTTGCTGAGGGCCGGGGCCGACCTGAGCCTCCTGGACCGCACGGGGAACTCTGTCTTGCACCTGGCTGCCAGAGAAGGACATGATAAAATTCTCGGTATTTTACTCAAGCACAAAAGGACAGCACTACTTATCGACCACCCCAACGGGGAAGGTAAGAGAAAAATCAAAGGTCATGGTATAACTTTATCCGCTTTCTAAACAGTGAGGTATTTAGAAAATAGGTATTTGATAAATGGGCGTTTGATAAATGGGTGTCGTTTGATAAACGACATAGAGCAGCCCTGTTGCCTTCTTTGAGCTGTGGAAAGACATGAGGAAATTTATCATTTATCAAATATTTGATAAATGGGTGTCGTTATTATTTGATTTGCACCCAGAGTGCTTTCCTTAGTCAGCTGGAGTTCATCCCCACTTGTGGGACTTTCTGTTGCTCATCTTCAAAGATGGTTTGGGATAGTTAGGAGGAGGAAAAAGCAGGGGTCTCGGCAAACACTGGGCTTAAGGTGTAGAAAGCGTCATTTATTGGAGATTGTTTATTTGCTCTCATGTCTCCTGAGAGCATAGAAAGAGCCGGGTTGATGTGGAGAACCGTTGACTTACAGCACCTGGGAAGACTGTGGGGCGCTAGAGACTCTCTCAGCACTAGACCTGCCAAAACCCACCCGTCCGCATTCCCTCCCTGTGGTCCAGGTTTGTCAGCTTCACTGAGGGCTGCCCGTGAGCAGCCTTCCCGCCCCGTGACTGTCCCTGTGCTTGGGTCGCAGGTCTCAGCGCCATTCACATAGCCGTGACAAGCAACAGCATGCAGTGTCTGTTGCTGCTGGTGGCCGCAGGCGCGGACGTCAATGCCCAGGAGCGGAAGTCAGGGCGCACGGCGTTGCACCTGGCTGTGGAGCGCGACAACATCTCCTTGGCGGGCTGCCTGCTCCTGGAGGTGAAGAATGCACTTACTGGCCTTTGCATTCAGTTCCGGGGGTGGGAGTGGGGGGGAGGTTAGGAAAATCTTTTCAAAGGATGCTGTTGGTCACAGCCTTTCTTCCTACCTTCAGCTCTATCTATATAATATCTACTCAAGGCTTCAGAAAAGCAGCTTCAGGCACTCCCGTCACCCCTTGCCCGGTATCTCTAACTGGGGATTACTTCAGTGGCAGAGCCTGCCCAACATAGCACCTGGGTTAAGTAATATCACCCCAAGGAGCCATGAAGATGGGGGCAAAAAGGCGAGAAAACCTTTGACTAACCCTTTTCTGTGTGGGCCGGATTGTAGGGTGAAGCTCATGTAGACAGTACCACCTATGATGGAACCACACCCCTCCACATAGCAGCCGGCAGAGGGTCCACCAGGCTGGCAGCTCTTCTCAAAGCAGCAGGTAAGGCAGCCTGGTAGCCAGTGGTGGGAAATGTTACCAGGAGCGCTGACGCGAATTTCATAGAGCAGCCCTGTTGCCATCTTTGAGCTGCGGAAAGGCATGAGTAAATAGAAGTCCTACGGCGAATCACATGTCGCCAAGGCACTGTTTGGGCTAGTAATCACAGGGCTTCATCCTGTGAGTCATGTTAATTTTTACTCTCTAATTCACCTGTTTGTTTTGGGTTTGGGTTGTTTAGGTTGACTCCCATAACGAGATCTTAAAGTTGAATTTAATTCCTTATAGAATTCTGAGCAGTACCAGTCTCATCATGTCAGAAGTGCCCAGAAGGAAAAATTTATTGGTATAAGAAATAATGTAAAGATCTCCTTTTGTAAGAAAGGTCTCTTAGAAGTTGAAGTAATAGGAAAAAACAAATGGGGTGTGTATTGAGTACTATCATGTGTGAGGCACTAAAAATTACTAGTGTTTATTGTCTCCGTCCCCGGCACTGGGCTAGGTACTTCACTTGCAGTGTCTCATTTCATCTTAATCCACAATAACCCTTTGATATACGTTCCATTTTATTAATTCCCATCTTATAGCTGAGGAACAGACTAGAGAGACCTGCATCCTAGTATCAGGGTCCCAGTAAGTGGCAGACCTATGAATCGCACCTCGGTCGTCTGAACTTCCAGACTTTTTTTTCTCTACTGTGTTTCTCTCCCCTAGTTTGGGCAAGGATCTGCAGGTTTTATTCCATTTAATCCTCTAGTCCCATGAAGTATAGAAAAATTATTCCTGCTCATCCTTGAATCTCTATTGCTTTGTATATTTAGAACCTCAAAAACTATTTGACAAACTTGGTATCTCAAACCTGCCTTGACATATCTGATTTACTTTAGAGGTTATTAATTTCTTTTAGAAAGTAAATGCTTCATAAATGAAGAAAACGGGTGGATGGGTAGCTCAGTTGGTTAGAGCACGGTGCTCATAACACCAAGGTTGCCAGTTTGATCCCCACATGGGCCACTGTGAGCTGCACCCTCTGTAAATAAAGAAAGAAAACAGAGCAAGTTAAATATCTTCCTAAAAAAAATTAAATCCTAACATTGTATACCACGTTAGCTCATTCATGTATCCTGGTAAATCATATTAATCAGACTTATTTTTAATTAATGAATATTTCTTAGAAGTTTTGGGGCAGACTTTATGTAATCTTTCTAAGTATGATTTCTGAAAAATAAATGCATTAGTATGTTTGCCTTAAACTTGTAGACTAAACCAACTATTGTCAAATAAACAGTGGTAACAGTGAAAAAAGAAAAAACAAATTTAAGTCCAGAAAGATATAGGAACGTTTTCTTTGGGGCACCACATTTTTCTGGCAAGTAAAATTATATCCCAAATAAACAACAGCCTTTTCTTTTCTCCTTTGTCAAGTTGAAGTTTCTCTTAAACAAGAGACTCTGATTGCGGTGTGTATGAGTAATTTGGGAAGTCAGTGGTTATAATTAAGGAATGCCTTCAGACAAAAAACTGTAACCCTTTCAAAAATGCTTTCTCTTGAATGCTCAGTATCCCATGAAAGGAGTAGCAAGTAGTAGTTTCTCCAGTAGATAACCGTGTTTCCCCAAAAATAAGACCTAACCGGAAAATAAGCCCTAGCATGATTTTTCAGGATGACATTCCCAGAACATAAGCCCTAATGTGTCTTTTGGATCAAATCATAATATAAGACCCGGTCTTATTTTCGGGGAAACACAGTAAAGGTAGAAACTTAGATGAAAACCCTGGTCCTGAGTTCCGTCATGAAAAAGGTCACTTAAGGAACAGACATAGCTCGGCTCCTCCAGTCTTCAGCCCTGTAAATTGTTCATCTAAGTTTGTCCACTGTTTTCATGGTCAGGTGATACTACTTCCTCGTACATTGGCCTAGGACTGGGAGAATGAAATAAGAAATAGCACCAAGCTCCTTCTTTGACTCTCCGTAGGCACTCCCTGTTATCAAAGTTGGCACAAATCAAATATCCTCCCAGCAAGCTGAAAACAAGTTTGTCTTCCCAAAAGGGGGTGCTGAACTTACCGCTCTGTCATCAGTCCTCAGATTGAAGATGCATCATTCAATTTAAAACTATCCTATAGAGTTAAAAGCAAGAGTCAGAGTATTCCAAGCCATTTGTTTTGAATGTGTCCTTGGCTGCGTAGGGTATCTTCAGACACTTTTACAGTCAAGGTAAATTAGAATTTAAAGAAGGCCTCTAAATGTTTCAGTACATATGTTTTGCATATTTATAAGTAAACATGTTGTATATATGTATGATACCAGATCCCTGCAGACAGTTGGAGGTTGACAGGATCTGGGTTTACCTAATGCTGTGTAAACTTGACATTGCAGGAGCAGATCCCCTGGTGGAGAATTTTGAGCCTCTGTATGACCTGGATGACACTTGGGAAAAGGCTGGGGAGGACGAAGGAGTCGTGCCTGGAACCACACCTCTAGATATGGCCACCAACTGGCAGGTGAGTGTGGCCCCAGTCTGTTTGATGGCTGCTCCTGGGAGAGCTAAAGGTTCAGGAATAATAAAAACAGACAGTTTTCCTGGGTCTTTATTCCCCAAAGCACATGCCTTTCATTTTTTAAGAAAGTCTGCTTGTCAAGAGCTGTATTTATCTCAAAGAGCCTATCCATGAAAGATCTAGGTCAGCAGAGTTCTGAGTGTAAAAGTGTATGCCTAATCAGATCAGTGTTAAGTTGTAAGAGAGGTTTAGACCAGAGAAAACACAAAATTCACATTAAGAGTTATCCATTCGGAACTCACAGCAGAAATGTCCCCATCTCAATTTTTGAAATTGGGATGATGTTACAGTTTGCTTGAACTTTGGTAAGTGATTTCTGAACATAAAAGGAAACTGGAGATTTCAGTACTATAAACAGAGTAAACAGACTTAAAGTTTTCTTCAAAACTCCACTGACCTGCCATCTGAAGGTAAAAAGCAGTTACCACGCCCTTTGGACCCAGGATGAAGAGCCAGAGGAAGGAGGGTGGGCAGCTCACAGATTTCCAACACAACAGAATCGACTTTCTTGGGGCAAGCACTGCTCCACATACAAATACTGCTCGTTGCTGCCTCGCTGCCTGTAGGCTGAGCTGAGTGACCCTGGCAGAGAGACGACACGGTTCTTTTTACCTTGAGCACCCGGCTTTCCCAGAAGCCTCACCATAGAAGGCTGAAAGATAACTCGCTTCAGTGACCCATGCTCTCCTTCCCGGGGTCAGCCAGCGGCAAGGTTACTGCAGGAAACGCAGAAAGGCCTCCGTAGCTGTGAAATGTATGTGTTTGTTTAAACTTAAGACTTTTCTGGCCCCTCAGTTAGAATATAGATGGTGCTAGAAGGCTAACACCACGCCTTGTGAGCATTTCTGTACCTCAGTTTGAACAAGTTTATAAAACTCATTCTCGGAAGCCTTTTACTAGGGAAGAAGGGCGGCGAGGGGCACAGCTTAGTCGCTCTGAGGAAGTCAGCCCTCATCCAGCTCTCAGGGCGACGTCACTGACCAGGGACTCTGACCAAGACATGCTGATTTGGCAGCCTGGACTGCCTTTGTCCCTCAGAAGGGCGGTGGCCTTGCTCTCGTGAGGGAGGGTTGTGTCCTCCAGCCCCCGTCAGACAGCTGGGCAATGGTACTGACTCCTCTCTCCACTCCTCCGTCTTTGCAGACGGAATGTCCTAAGAAGGACATTCTGAGTTCTTTATTACAAAGAAAGCTTCTTTGTGGTCCCTTTAATGTGTAGTTGTTCCCCATGTTTTTCTCCCAACAGGTATTTGACATATTAAATGGGAAACCATATGAGCCAGAGTTTACATCTGATGACTTAGTGGCACAAGGTGAGTTGTGGTAAAACCAGGTTCTCTTAACTAGTGTTATCTCCACACTGTCTTTTGAAAAGGGTGGGGGAGAGCCGGCATTATCCGGGCTGTTCTGTGAAATGCACAGTGGTTATTTTAGAATCAGAAAGTCCTGGAGAGGTAAAAGGGGACTATCCCATGGTAATCTACTAAAATACCTACTGCTGGTTCTCAGCTGGGCCTCTGCAGACTCTCAGGTACAAGAGTTGAGTGCCGCCAGGAGGCTGAGCAGTGTGGCGGGGATCAGCCTTCCAGAGTGTCTCTGGTCATGGTCCTTCTTCATTTCCTTCAGGAGACATGAAACAGCTGACTGAAGATGCAAAGTTGCAGCTTTACAAGTTGCTAGAATTTCCTGATCCGGACAAAAACTGGGCTACTCTGGCACAGAAATTAGGTCTGGGGATACTCAATAATGCCTTCCGTCTGAGTCCCGCTCCTTCTAAAACTCTCATGGACAACTACGAGGTAACACAGCACCTGGCTAACTACGTTTCTTTGACTTTGCTCTGTTAACATCACGGCTGGGCACAACCTCCTTCCTTCTCCCTTAGCTCTGAGGAAGAAAATCCGTCATTACCCATGTCCTGGGAGGGTGGCCCAGGCCAGGATGGCAACCCACCTTCCTAAGAAGGCTGTTTCCGATACCTTGAGATATTCCCTATTTTCAAATACCTTGAAATTTTCTTCAAAACATGTTACTGAAAGGGTCAGGATGGTCACAGAACTTTGATCTCCCTGAACAAACACCATAGATTCTAGTCAATATTCATCTCTTTCTTTCCCCAAGAACATGCCTTGATCACCTGTCAGGACTTGGAATTAGCGTTCTGCAAGGTGACTCCTAGTGGAGACGTTACCTGGTGATGCTTTAATTTCTAAAACTAAAAGATAGACAAACATGGGGGGTTGGTCGGTTAGCTCAGTTGGTTAGAGCTCGGTGCTAATAAAACCAAGGTTGCCAGTTCGATCCACGCACGGGCCACTCTGAGCTGTGCCCTCCTTAAAAAAAACAAAAAAACTACTGAAAATCGTGGGCTGTAGTTAGTTTCCTTTGAAATTTTTATTGATAGCTCTTGTTTCTCAGTGGTTTTCAGAGCTTCAGCTTAAATGGAGATACTACATAAGCTTTGCTCTAGGGAGTTTCACTGCCTCAGCATCTCTCTCTCTCTCTTTCTGTCTCTCTCCCTCCCTCCCTCCCTCTCTCGTTCCCCCATCCCCCTTCCTCTCTCATACTGTGCTTACTATAAACTGCTCCTCTGTGATTTCCTGAGTGGTCTTTGAGCTGAAACAGGAAACTTGACTCAGAGACAGTGTATTTTCTTAGACGCTCTTCGCTCTGACCTTTCCAGGACCACCTGGCTCTTGCGGTTGCAGGAGGAAGCTTGGCAGAGGGAAGGGGTGTGGTGTAGCGTTTACAGCCTGCCTGGTTGTTCCTTACACAGGTTTTCACACAAGAATCTACTCTTTCTTCATTTCTTTCTTGCAGGTCTCTGGGGGAACAATAAGAGAGCTGGTGGAGGCCCTGAGTCAGATGGGCTACACTGAAGCGATCGAAGTGATCCAGGGGGCCTTCTGTACCTCAGGAAATGCAGCCCCCAGCCCAGTGAAGGCCACCTCTCAGACCTGCTCACTGCCTCTCTCACTTGCCTCCACAAGACAGCAAATAGGTAAAGAAAAAAAGAAAAAGCAGTTGAGATATTTTCCTACTCCCCAGGCCACTGTGTTCAGTCTGTTGGGATATGGCATGCCCCCGACCCCTGCCATTGTCTCCTGAGTGTACTGTCCCATGTGTCTGTCTTCTCCCTGCTGGGGTGGAGGCTCTCAAGTTCAACCTTCAGCTGCTTCTGACACCTTCATTCAGGTAAGGGATTGTCCCTAGGAACAGTCAGAGTGACACACGAGTTACTCAGATTCACAATAAATACTAAAAACAATACGATGTGGTGGTTAGGGTAAATGTTATGTCCCTTATCTTTCAAATTTAAAAGAGAGGATACAGAGAGAGAAAAACACACGGGAACCAGTGCTGGTACCCAGACTGTGGACGGACGCTGTGGTTTTCCCACCACACCCTCAGCGTCCGTCCCTCCAGGGGTGCCCTTCTCCTTCCTTAGCCCCCTCCCCATGTTCATAACACTGACCTTATCTCCCACCATCATTGGCTCCATGTGTCATCCACCTAAAACACGGAACGTGGTGGGCTTTCCACACAGCCCAACAATCCTATGATTCCCTTTAAGTTATTCTCCCACTCTCTAAACAACCATTTCATGCTTTCTCTTTCTAACCCCCGGCATCCCTTCCCCTGCACTGGCGGTTTCTCCGTCCCCCTGGGTCACTTAACAAGCATACTGTGGTTTCCCTCATCTTTCAAAATAAAACAAACAAAAACGAAAAACACTCCCTTTATCCCACTTCCCTTTTACCTACAGCCCAGTTCCTTTGTTCCCCATAGAGCAGAGCTGCTCAGGAGAATCTTTTAGAGTTGTTCTTTCCACCTTCTCTCCTCTCCATGACCCATGCGGTCGGGGCCCATCCCCACCACTCTCCCAGGCTGCTCTCACCTGATGCCCAGGGCCTAGTCAGCACTGCTCACCATCTTTTTCATCCTGCCCACCACTCCCAGCACATACCACAGTTGACTACTCCAAACAGCGTCCCCTCGAGGCTTTGCACAGCACATTCACCTTGCTGCCTCCTCCACACTCCCCAGAGCCTGGTCCTAGGCCCTCCTTCCTTGTCCTTACTGACATGGGCCTGTCAGGGCCCCACCTGAACCGGATTGGCCACATCAGTGAGTCAGAAGCACTATCATCCTCCTGGAGGTTAAGACAAAAGCCCAAGACTGGCCCAGGAGTACTTCCTGGTCCTCCACACCGCACAGCCAGCCATCAAGTTTCTTCCTGTCTGCGACCACCACCCGCATCTAATCCACCTGCATTGCCTCCTTTCCTGCCGCCACTCCTCATTGGTCTCCCTGTTTCCTTTCAGTTCATTCTCCACACAAGAGGTAGTGTGAGTCTTTTTAAAAATTAGTGAGATTCTGGTACTCCTGTTGTATACCCGCTGGTTCATTCATCCATTCAGCAAATCTTTACTGATGGCATCCTGTGTGCTTAGCACTGTTGGAGGCTTTGAAGATGGGGCAGTGAGCAGTAAGGGCAACGTCCCTTCTTTTTCCATGCTCTCTTTTAAACATGGCTTTCACCCACCCTTGTTTTAGGTATATTAGACTTCTTTTCCCTTAGTCACTCTCTCTCTCTCTCGGAAATAATTCACGTTGTTCAGATATCTAGAGACATTTCTCGACAAGGAGATTTTGACCTAATCGTCCAGTATAGGCTCATTTTCATCAAAATCACCTCATGTTTGCTACCAAAATGTTTCTGAGGCAATGTATAGTGTGTAATAGCATGTGAAGTCCAGAAAGATATCTCATTTTTAGTTCCTAATTCTGTCACCAATTTATTTTGCTTAGATTCAGCAATTTCCCCCGCTATAAAAATAGGTAATACAGTGGTTGGAAAAAATACACTTGATTTCTAAGAAAATAAAGGTACGTTTTAGGTCAAGGGAATTCAGAAAAGATTCTGACAAACATGAGGCTAGATTTGGGTGTCTTCACAGTCTTTATATTACTGGGCGCTTTCTGCCCCTCACCCCCCTGTGAACAGGGATGACACGGGGGCGGTACAAACGGGATGTGACGACGTGTAGAAGCTAATGGGCAGAAGTAGCCCACGTACCTTTTAGATCCAAACTTTGAGCCCCAACTGCAATAAAAGGCACGTGCACCCCAGTGAATTCGTGCTTTCTCCCCTCAGACGAGCTCCAAGACGACAGCATCTGTGACAGCGGCGTGGAGACATCCTTCCGCAAACTCAGCTTTACAGAATCTCTGACCAGCGGCAGCTCATTGCTAACTCTTAACAAAATGCCCCACGATTACGGGCAGGAAGGACCTATAGAGGGCAAAATTTAGCCTCCTGGCCATTTCCAACACCTTGGAAACCAAAGTTCTGAAATTCCACAACATTGTCCAACGAAGGTAAAATGCATCCAGAGGTATTCAGAAGAAAACCTGCCAACGTGGATCATTCTGCATTTAACTCAAGGCCTTAAACGTGGCTTCCTTGCTTGGCTCTTAAGTGGATTTCAGTTCAGCCCACTTACAGATAGTACCTGGCAGTCACAGCCTTCAGTGGGGCTGGTGCCTCATTGCGATGAGGTGGCTTGCTGAGCTTTACCAACTGCTTTCTGTTGTCATTGCTGCTGTCCCTCTGCTGCGTCATTAAAAGATGTGACTGTCTGCACCTGGTGTGCTTTCTGGCCATCCACGATACACTTGTGGATTCAGATTAAAAATTAAGAGAATTCTTAATATTTTATTAAGAATTTTTAAATGACATATTTTAAAATGAGACTCAATGTATAAAAAAAAGGCTTACTGCTTTTTCTAACATGGTTTTCTGTGTGATTTGAAAAAAGAACATGTACATGTCAATATTTAAACATGAATGCAATCAGCCCTGAAAATGCTCTTTTCCCTTTTTCTGCATTTTGCTATTGTAAATATGTTTTTTAGATCAAATACTTTAAAGGAAAAAAATGAATTTATAAATGCTATTTTTTATTTTACTTTTATAATAAAAGGAAAAGCAAATTGATGACCTTGTCTTGTTTAAGCTCTAAAAATACTTTCCTAAGATGATTCCTTGTAATCACAGGGAATTCCACAGCCTGTTTATCACATTCACATTCCCTTTTACAGTCAATTTTCTGATCCAGAAATAAACAAAAATTAATAAAAGAAAATTGTTTTCACCTGAGATAAAAGCTTTGGGTTTGTCAAACCCTTGCTGGGCTCGTTCCATTTAGGCCGTATCACCTCACCTCCCTCCCTCTCATGCAAAACTCTTCCTCCTCAAGCCTCTGTGTTCTCAATGTCTCTGTGATGCATAAAGTATTGAAACGTCTGCATACCAGAGGGTCTTGGACAAGAAGCCTTCCATCATGAAGCTCTGCGGAAATGCTCTTCACTCTGAGTTGGAAATAAGGGAGAGGAGAACTAAAACGTGTTTGAATGAGGTGCTGCGGGGGACACTGATATGTAACCAAGATCCCTCTTTCACAAAGGACTTGTCAGTCCAGCCACTGGGGGCACACTTGGCAAATGGCCTCCAGCTGCAGAGAGCTACCTCACCCAGCTCACGCCCGTTTCCAGGACGGCTCCATGCAACACTGATGGACGTGGCATATAAAAGCCTGTCCAACCCAGGACAGCGCTGAAAGGCTGTTTGACCACCAGAGCTCCTGCCAGGTTGGCTTGCATCACAGCTTTACTCTCTGCCCGCTACTCTTTTTCCCCCTCCCTTCCACAGGTGTGGATTCCAGCGCACTCCCAAATAAACATTCTGCACATGGGTCTCCATCTCAAGAGAGGCTGCTCAGAGAATCCAATCTGCACAGGTGCTGGGAACTAATGCTGACCAATTTTGCACAACCTATGAAGTCATTTAATCTTGAAAATAACCCAGTGAGGTAGGTAGAATTGTCCTCAATTTACAGAGAAGGAAATTGAGGCTTCAAGCGTTCAAGTGGGCAACAGCTAAACTGCTTCTGAGTTTACACCCAGGTCTGTCTAGCGGCAGAGCTCATGTGTTGGAGGATTATCTTGGTAGGATAAGAAGGTAGATTAAAATAATTGAGTCCAAAAGTAGACCTCAAAATATGTCGGAACTTAGTATATGACAAAGTAAATTTTCAATTCAATGAGGAAAAGATGATTAATCAGTAGGTGGTCCAACTTGTTAATCACTTGGGGAAAATATCAATCTGAACTCCTGTGTCCCTCCTTTCATCAAAATAATTTTCAAATGTATCAAAAGTTAAACCATGAAAATACTAGAAATACTGGAAATTATGGATGAATAACCTTGAAATAGGGAAGGCCTTTGTAAGCAAGACTTTATTCTATGGTGTAAAATAATTTGACCACGACAAGGCCTCCTTTCTGACCCAATGTTGACACTCCTGCCACTGAGGGCAGGGGCCTACCTTCCTTCCCTGTGAATCCGGTTGGAACTGTGACAAGAACGGAAGCACTACTAAGTGACTTTCAAAGGTTAGGTCAAAAAATACAATACAGTTTCTGCCCAGACCCCTGGTTACACCCTCTTAGAACCCAGTTACCATGCTCTGAGGAAGCCAAATGGCCTACATGGAGAGGCCACATGTAGGTGTTCAGCCAACAGCCTTCACTGAGGTCACAGATGGTGCCAGCATCAACCAGAGAGAGCAGTCGGAAGATGATTCCAGCCACCAGCCTGAGTCGCAGCTGACCAGCCTTCAAGCTACCTCAGCTGACATTCCCCTAGTAGAGACAGACTGAGGCCTACGCCAATGGCAAATCGTGAGTAAATTAAGTTATGGCTGATATATTAAGGCTTAGGTACGCAGTGGATTGTTACCATTCTCCAGGTCTCTAAACTGACTGTTTCCATACCCGAAGGTCACTTTAAAGAGAAGCCGAACGCAGGAGGAACAACCTAGCAACTTACGCTGAGACTGAAAGTAACATTGCCCTTCTTTACTAAGAAGCCCCATTTCTCTTCTGTTCCAGAAATTTCCTCTTCCTCCTCCCAGATCACAGTGCTGGCCTGAGCCTCTGCGTAATGCTCTCACAAAAAGGCTACCAACGCTGGCCGTGCCTCTGAGGAAGGAGTGTGTGTTTCATAAGGCACCAGCAGATGGGGATCAATACCAGAAGGAATGCCAGAATTCAAGGGGAAAGCTACGATGGGTCTGAAACAAACCTTCCCAGATAGCTTGTCTCTCCGCAGAAAGCCATTTAAAAATAGCTTCCTCAGAACTTTCCTCACCTTTTGATGTTTCTATACTCTGCAGGCATAACCTAGACTTTTCCAGGATCAGCGGTCTTTCTTTTTTGGCAGAAGGAAGCCCTGCTGCTGCTCACTTAGCCACCTGAGTCCCCTGCGGTAGTCATATGTGGCATGGACGTTCCCAGCCATAACCACAGACTGAGGCCCCACAACTGGGACCTTCAGCATCTTAGGAGAAAGGGAGGGAAGGAGCGTGTTGGATTTGAGTGTTTATTACATGCCATCCCTTCTGCACTAACAATTTCTAATAATCTCAAGATATGCTTTATCAGGTACATATTTAACCACAATTTTACAATGAAGACACATAATCTGAATATTAACTAACTTACCTATATTCAAATCCAGATCTATCTGATCCCACAGCTTGTTCTTTAATGATGTCTGAAGTCCTTTAAAGAAAAGATGCTGTATTTAAAAGAGAAAAAAATCCATATAAATCACAAAGATGATGGGGTCATAATGTACCACAACCAAAGTGCAAAATGAACCCAGAATATCACTAAAAGGATATGTTGCTTAAATGTTAACATCACTTGATTTTTTCCCACTAATAACAGGCTGAGGTGCTTAAATACAAATTTTTCATGGATCGGAGATCACTGGTTACATCTTTCTCCTTATTTTGTGCGTTTGGGGGGAATTTTCTTTCTGATTTGTGCTTCCCCTGGTAATGGTCTTGGGGAGGCACAGGCATCAACAGAAGATGAAACTGAAATTCTGCTTGTTTTCTAAAGGATCACAGAACTTGGAGGTGACAATATCTTAAAGATCAACTAAGTAAATCATCCAAGTTACCATATTTTTTTAAACACCCATGATGTGAAAGCATATCCTCCTACAGTCCTGCTGCTTTGTTTACACCAAGGAGCCTGAGAGACTACAAGTTCCTGTCCACTGGTTTTCTAGGTTCATTGGTTGGCTTCCGGGTTGAGAAAAATACTGAGGAGGGGCTTTGAATTAAATGGATGTCATTCTCCATTGTTATGGCTTCCATTATGTCTATAACAGCCGGATTCCATTATCCCGGACAAGTGACTATTAGGTTGATGCAAAAGTAATTGCAGGTTAAAAGGTTAAAAATAATTGCAAAAACCGCAATTACTTTTGCACCGACCTAATAGTTCTACAAATTGTTCAACCTCCTTAGAATGAGAGGGAGAAAGGGGCTGAGATAGGTTCTCTCACTTCCATCAACTAGCTTTCCCATGTTGATGTCTCTTTCCTAAATGAGTATTTCGTTGAAATATCACAATCCTCAAAGAACAAAGATATGTACTCAATCAAAATTTCTTCAGTGTCTGTTAATGCCATTCACTATAATGAGTGGCCATCATTCATCATCTCATATCACTTGCCCAAAAACCCTGTGAAGTAAGAATTTTGTCCCTATTTCACAGATGAGGAAACTGAGGCACACAGAAAGCATTTAACCTCAGGATCTGCTGACTCTGGTAACATGTTTTAATAAACCACACTTGTAATAGGGCACAAGGTGGGTAGGGTGTCTGTCTTCACTTTGTCATGAAGGGATCCAGGCCAACAGTCAGTCTTCCTCCAACCCTTAGCTCCCAAGGTCTTGCTGGGGGTGATGGTCCCAGTCAGCTGGAAAGGCAAAAGAGCATAGAGAAGGACAGATAGGAGTGTTGAATGGGTCACTTCCTCTCACATTGCACTGGAGAAAAACTTCGGTCCCATGGGCGCATTAAGAGCAGGGAGGCTATAGGGGTGATCTACTTTTGTTCCTGATATTAGGAGGGGGTTGGATTTTGGTGAAGAGGTTCCAGTCTTTGACACAAATCAAATTCTTACCTGGCTGATGGAGGCTGAACGTGAAGGTTCTTTCTAGTTCCAACTTGTATGCCCTCACTCACTTACTCTGAGAGTCACCTGCAATCATGAGAAATGGCCATTATCAAAAGCAAAGGACAAAGTCACATTTTCTCTTAAGGAAATCCTCAGAGCAGAGATGATCAAGGGTATTAGGTCAGATAGGATGGGGCAGAAAAACAGCAGCAAAGTCTTGCCCTTGCAACAAGGAGGATTCCTGCTCTCCAGCCTCCGAGAGACCGCGGGCTTGTTGATACCAAGGTTAAGGGTCTGCCAGGGGCCGTTGCCCTTAGAATCCCGCCCAAAAGAGAGGGGGCAAGCAAGTTCATCTTTCTTGTGATCTGAGAACTGGTAGGACCTTGATTCCCAATTGTCAGATGAATGGGAAAGGAACAGAAGTTGGTTCTTGGAAAAATAATATTCTCTTCAGACCAGAAGAATAGCAGATGAAACAAATTCTGCAAACCTCTTCTCCCAGGAAGCAGAGTTGGTGCTAAGATGGTGAGATGAAACTTGGAGACATACGATGGATGGGCATGTGTCAGGTCAGAACCAGTTATGAGTTGATGCTGGATATCAGACAACCAGGTTGCTAGGTTTATTCTCTGGCAAAAGGAAAGAGATTTTCATCTCAGAACTGTGTTACTGTTCCCATGCCCTTTCCTAGGGCAAGAGTCCACAACTTATCTTTGCTGGAAAAATTCAAATGAGAAATTTCATGCCGTGGATTTTTTTTCTTTTGCAGAACACCTGTTTATCGCTTTGTGCAAATGTTCCTTTTTGCTTCCAAAATAATTTTTTTTTGTAATTTTGAAAAAAAAAATCTGCTTTGGAAAAACAAAACCTTTAAACGTGAATGTTTTCATTTACAAAATACTTTCAAATATTCTCATAACAATCTGAAAGGTAATCGGAGGTTAACTCCCGCCATTTTCTACACAATGACAAAGATGCCTGAGGTCACTGGTCTAGTGTGAAGAGTGAGGGCTGGACTCAGCCTTTGGTGCTCACCCTGAGCCCCTGGGCCTCGCTCTGCAGCTGGTCACAGAGTGCATGGCTGCTCCGGAGGGGGCAGGGGACGGTCACACAGACATGTCCAGGACAGGGACAGTGCAGCAAGACCAGCGCAGGCTCTGAAGGCTGGCACAGCAGCAAGAAGTCTGCGTCCCATCAACAAATGCGCTCGGCGGGTGGTTGCAGGCAGGGTGGGCAATGCACGTGGCACTGGGCACTAGTCCCTGCAACGTTGATCCAGGGAGCAGCCAGGAGAGCAGCCTGCTGGCCCTACTCTCCTCCTTTAGCTTTGAGGCTCTCAGCAGCTTTTTTCTCCATACTCTGCCTGGTTCTGCCATTTCCTCATGTCACTCTCTTTTCCCCAAGTGATTCAAGCCAGAGCCTCCCACCTGCTCCCCGAGTGTCCATACAGAGCCCTGCTCTCAGTGGCCGACGTGACCAGAGGCCAGAGGACCAGAAATCACTGTCCTGGGAGGACCCCCCCCAGCAGCTCCTGGGGTACGTCCCCACACAGAAGCAGTGCCCACCCACAGAACCAGTCCTGTCTCCTTCCTATGTCTCACCCCTGCCCCTCTCCTGTCACTGCCTGGGACCACAGCATGGTGGTAATGCTACCTCCCCCCAGCTGGGGACAGATGTGCTCAGGAAGTACCTGAATGCTCGTGGAGAAGTGGGTACCTCAGCCTGATGTCAAAGCAGCCCTGCTGTCTTCTCCTTCCCCGTGCTGATCTGGGAAGGTCACAGACACCATTTGGCCCTGAATGCCTTTCTACTTCACCAAAAGCACATCTTGAATGACAATCAGCATATGCACACAACATATGGGCTAGGGACTATTTCGGTCTGAAAGGCATAGACTCCAGGTTTAAAGCTTCAGGAAAGAATGTGTGGGGAGCGAGTCATCCACACTGCCCCATGCCTACCCCGTTAGAGAGAAAGGCCCTTTGGGGCCAGGGAAGACGCCTCCATCACTCCCTCCTTTCTTCAAATCATGCCTTGACTCAGTCTCGGCCATTTGCTCTCTGTTCCTGTGCCTTTGAAGAGCTCATTGACTTCTCCCCCATCAATCTATTCCAGAGGCTTTGCGCCAAGTTTTCATAGAGCCATAGTAATTAAATGAAGATTAAAAATTATTCATATGCTACCCTTTCATCAAGGTAGTAACAGTGGAAGGAAATGAGGTAAACAAAAGGCAGCGAGCAGAAAATGTTGCTGTGCAGGTCTGACCCTTGTGAGCAGCAGGCTGTGCCGTGTGTCTGTCAGCCCTGGAGCCTGAGGTGGGGGGATCAGAGCTCCAGGAGCAGAGCTGTTCCCATCCTCCTTCCTTACCCCCTTCTCTCTTCCTCCCCCCCCCTTCTTCTCCTCTCTTTCTTGTTCTCTCTCCCTTTCTCTTCCTTTCTCTTCCTCCCTTTTTTTCTACCTTTCTCTCTCTCTCTCTCTCTCTCTCTCTCTCTCTCTCTCTCTCTCTCTCTCTCTCTCTCTCTCCCTCCCCCCCCCTTCTCCCCCATTCCTCCCTTTCTTTCAAGAAAGACTCTTGCATTCCAGCGCGCTGACACCCGGCTCTCTGAAGCCCAGAGAAACGGTGGAGAGGGAGATGGAGGCCCTGCAATCTCTTCCTTAGACTTTCGTCCCAGTATTATTCTGAGGAAGCTCCTGGAACCAGTGCCCACTCCCTTCCACCTGCCAGCAGCCTCATTTCCTGTGCACAAGAGGCCTCTGCTGGAAGAAGCAGAACTTTGCACAATCACTCAAAAGCTGGCATGCTTCTTGTTACTCAACTTTTTGCTTCAATAAAATTGGAAAGAAGCTTACAAGGAAAGGGATCTGGAAACTTCGGCTGTCTGCCTGACTTTTTCTCCTTCAACTCAAGTTGGCAAGGCAAATGTAAGACTCCTAGGCCTGATCATTCCTGCCACAGCCCACTTTATCCTGTGAGGAATAATAAGCATAAGCCAGCATTTACTCCTCATTTACCTATGCTAGGCCTTGTACATCTTCTATCTTATTTAATCCTCACAACACTATTAGATAGTAATTATGATTAACCCCATCTTGAGGAAACTAAAGCTTAGAGGTTGAGTGATTGGTCCAAGTTCAGTACATGTTGGAGCCAAACTTGCATATTGGAGGTTCAATACCAAAGCAGGAGCCTGTGGCCTCTGCACTACATATGTACACACACACACGCACACACACACGATTTGGATCTTTGACAAGGTAAAATCTAGTTCATTGTATTTGCAAGGTTGACTAGGTAAAAATATTTTAGTTCAAGTACAAACAGTGTGGAAAGGGAAGCATGCCAATCACCCAACTTTGCTGGGTTCCCATGATAAAGGAGCAGAGTCCTCCGTGAGACTCCTGAAGTCGGGCCTCCAAAGCCTCCCTCCCTGGAGACACCCTGCAGCATCCGAGAGCAGGGAAGTGGACGACCAGCAGCACAGACTTCGCCTCAGGTCTCTTTCTCATCAGGCAGGAAAACCTGCCTCCAATATCCCACATAAAGTTTCAACTTATGCTTCATTTGCCAGAATTTGGTCACATGCCTAAGCCTAGACCAATAACTGGCAAAGGAGAATAGAATTAGTAGAATCAATTTTGACTCAGTCCCTGGGGCAGGACGCCTAGCCATCTCTGTTAACACAGAAAAGGGGAATATGGCTGCAGGGTGGCCAGGAAATCATGTCTGCTCCAACTACTGGGAATATGTGAATTGTCTCCCAGGATCCAGTACATTGTACAAAAGCCATAATAAGTAATAATAACAGAATAAGAAAAGAGGGTTATTCCCATATACATTATGAGGCAGGATGAGTACTAGCTCTTCACCAGAAATTTCAACGATCCTGACATCCATTTCCCAGGAATTCTAGGTCACTTGCTGTTACTGTCATCCTTTGTACTTACACACTGCAGAGCATAATATGGCAGAGGTTGGAGCTCAACAAATCCTGGTAAAGCCCAAGACGCGACCTAATGGGTTAAGCTGCATTACTGTCACAAATGTTTCTTTCATGGCAGGATTCAGTAACCCATGTCTACAGAGATAAAGAGAGGTCATTATAAAAAGTGACACAGTGATGCACCACCCTTACTTCTGCAAAGCCCATCCACTGGCCCCTATTCAAGGACTTCAAGTTGTCTTAATGGATTACCACCCTCTGTTCATCGACCACAAGCTCAGAGCCCAGCCTAACTGACTAGCTGACTCGTGTTTTTCCTTCCTTATGTATTAATTACACTGAACGTCTTTTAGGACTCCTCAAGTGAAAAAAGTTTTCACTTATTTTATCATAAACTTTCAAAAAGAACTTTTCCAAAGTGTTGAACAAGATGGTCTTACGTAACAGTGTTCCCCCATCACTGTCCCATTACCCTTACAGGACTTGTCACCAGCTGAAATGGCCTTGGTTACTTGATTATTGTCCGTCTCCCTCTACAATAGATAGTCCATGAGAACAGAGACTCATCTGCCTTTTTTCATTGCAAGACCCCCAGTGACAAGGACAGTGCCAGCTCAGAGAGGCCCTCAATAACTGCTTGGTAAATGAATGAATAAATTCTTAAGTTAAACAGTCTTTAAAGTCAGAATATAAATGTGTCTGAACACTGGTTTTGTTTGTGACTTAGCATTTTGTACAACTTCATCTGGTTCATACCCTCTGATAAGTCAGTTAGAAAACAAGAATTCCCCCACCAACTTGGAAATGTACTGAATACCTTTTCTGCATAACCCTTCTCATGTTATGCACTTACTGAATTGATAAGATTGCATTTACAGTCAAGGTAGACTCTGGGAAGATGTTGAAATGTTTTGGATTTCCCGCACGCACAATGCTTACTTGTTTTTCTCCCTGAATCTTACCAAGTTGGGGAATAAGTTTCATATCTGAGAGCCAGAAGTAGCCCAAGAGAATATTCTTTGGGAAACATATCTTTAATACTCCTGCACTCTACTTCACTTTCATTCCAACAGAGGACAAAACCTTCCTATTTATTTTCCAAGTGGCTTCCCATGGTTTGAACACCTCTTGCAGTGAAAAGTCAAGTGAGAGAAAAAATAAGAAGAGTTCTAGTGAATGTGAATAAGAAAATTACCATTTTTATTTGTTTTCTTCGTTCTAAAATGGGAAGATGTAATCCTCTCAACTGACCTCTCTTCATTTCACTCTCTGTGGAATGTGCTTTGTAATCAGGATAGCAAAGGGACCTGGTACCGGTCTTTCCATTCTTTCTATTAACGGTTGCATAACTACTAACAGAAAAGCCTTCTCAGAAATCCAAAGCCAAGAGTAAGTACATCAGACTCTACTCCAACAAATGCAGCAAAATAAGTCTAATAAAATGTTATAAATAACAAACTGCAGCACCACACATGAACTGTGGGAGAATGTTCTGGATGTTAGTATTCTCTTACAGAAATAATGTGTTTCCAGCACATCTCTCCTTTTTATAAGTTGTCATTAGCATATGTTTATGTCCATATATTATTTTCCCTTATATATCTATTCTTTTCTGATATCTTTTTCCCTTCTTAAAAATTTTTCAAAAGACATTGCCTTTATTTGCCTCATTTTTACTATTGTTTCATGTACTAATTGGGTGATAATGATTATGATGTTAAAAAAAAAACCCCCGTTTACTTAGCCTTTATTTTGTTCCAGACTCTATTTGTTTAGTCCTCACAACTACCTTTGAAGGTTAGAGATTATTGTCTCCATTTTACAGATAAGAAAACTAAAGCCCAGAAGGTCAAGTGGTTGCCTAAGGTTACACAGCCAATAAATCTCAGAACTTGGATTCTGATCCAGGTCAGTGTGGCTGAAAACCTTGCCATCTCTAGGGCAAGGACACACCCCGGGATGGTGCTTCCATGTACAGAGCCATACTAAGTGCCAGCACTGGGCTGAGCCCTTCAGCTAAATGTTTTATTTATTCTTCAAAATCAACTTACAAGGTAAGCGTAATTATTCCCATTTTACCACAAGAAAATTGAACATAGAAGTTAAATGACCTGATCAAGGTTACAGAGCTCATAAGGCAGAATTAGGATGTAAATTCTGACCCAACAATTTCAAAGCCCACCTCACAGGGCACCTGGCATAGAATATTCTCTAGTTTTAAGAAGAGTAACCTCTTGTCCCCCAGCAACAGTTTGATAAAACAGGATTTTCAACAGTAACAAGAAAATGATATATTTATCAAGTAAGAGTCTTCTGAGTCACATCCCTAAGTCCCAGACCCTCATAAGGCGCATACACACACACACACACACACACACACACACAGAAATAACACATAAAATGAGGAAACTCTTCGATACTTAGAAACTATTAGAAGAAGAGGCATGGATTGTCTTATTTCTTTTCTTTTTAGTCATTGAACCATGCCTAAAATGTCTCAGTTTTAAAACCAAAACAATCATCTAATAAGTCTTGATTTTAAAGCCAAACTCTTACTGCTGGTCAATTCTGTAACAAATTTCATGATTCTTCCCAGAGAAAACCCCTCAAATATCTTAGTCTAGATTCTTCAGACTCTCCCAGTGTATCAAGTAGACTATAAACTTGGCAAGAGCTAAATGGAAATTAATGCCAAGCACAGTATTGGGCACAAGGAAACGTTTATGAAATGATTAAATAAGCCACAGATGAAATATCAAGTTGTCAATGCAATTTGTACAAATTTTAATTTTTGATATGATTTCAAACTTACAGAAAGTTGCAAAAGCAGTACCAAAAAAAAAAAAAAAATCCCACACACCTTTATCGAGATTGGTACTTATTAACATTTTGCCACATTCAGTTTATTATCAATGTAATTTTATAAAGATGATAATGCATAACAAAACAATGTTATAACTTCTTACATAATCAATATAAGCAAAATGGTTTTAACCCGAAGATAAAGGGAATGCCACTTTGCTTTTAGGGTCAATAAGTCTATATCTTATTCCTTTGAATGGAAAGCTCATTTGATTGAGACAAATCAGAAGCCCCATGGTCATGTTCCTACCTGTGTGGGCTACCTGTGTGGGCTTCCTTTTCTGGGGAGGGAGAGGCAGTTGGGTTATATAACTGGTTCATGTGGTGCTAAAGCTGTGAGGCTGAAAGCACAGTCCTGGCACAGACTGCAGAACACCTGGGCACAGGCGTGTTGGAGGATATCCCCTGAGTAAACAGCCTTCCCTGAAAAAATGCTGTACACACTCTTCATGGAGTGATGAATCAGATGTGCGGCAGCAAGCAGCCACATCTCCAGCTTCTTCAGCTTGTCTCTGGTTGTCTTCAGCTCCACCCGATGCCTTAGAAATGCTTTATTCCAGTGTCCACTGAAAGTATAACCTAGATTCCCTCAGTAAATATCGGTCAGGGAAGTCACATGAAAAGATTGCTCCAATTCACTCCTGCTGGTGGGCTTCCAAGGGTAAAAGAATATAGTCCGCGTCTTCTCAGTCATGAGGAAACCATTGTCACTGAATCTCCCTGGGACGTTCCCTACATCCAACCAAACAAAGGGAGCGACAGCTGAGGTTTCCAGATCAAAAACAAATGTGTCTCCTTGCTGAGAGATGATGGCCTGAAAGAAAAAGATAAAAGAAATGAAGCATGAGGGAAGAGCTCTCTGTTCTACATAACAATGCCTGTCAGAATGTTTATGTGGGCCTAACAAGGAATGCATTTCCTACAAGACTGGTTCTGCGACTGCCCAAGTCATATATTCCATAGACTGTGTCAGATACTAAAAAATACATGGAAATTTTTTTATGGCTGTGGGAAATTACCGAATTGTATCTCAAACCAACAATCGAAATACATAGTCTCCTGCTATTAAAGAGAATATTTCGCAAGAAGCCCAATGCTTTATATCTTTTATAGTTTTTCTCTGGATAGCATCAAGAGAGGAAAGTTTCTGCAGAACTGTGGGCCATCTATTGACTTTCTCAGAATATACGAGTATCTGGAGCCAGCTGCGGAGCGTAACCACGGTACACACCTTGTAGTTCTCTGAAAAGATCCAGCAGTCTAGATAGCAGCCTGACAGGCATTTACAAAAGCTCTAGCATTGGAACTTTCTCTCTTTCATTGCATGATACCACAGTCACATTATGAGCACTTTTAACACGTGTGAACCCCACACAATATCAGCAAAGGAGAGTGTAGCTTAAATCTTGTCATTAATTAGCTGAGCAGCACATGCCCAGAGTGAGGCCGAGCTGTACCCTAAGGGTGGGGGGTTGTAAGCCTCTTAGTGTGAGTATGAACTGAGGGTGGCCCTGCCGTTAAAGCTCTGCATTTGTCATGAAACATGGCTCCTCAACATGCACACATGCCACACCATAGGTCTAACTTTACACAGTGACATAAAGAATTTCAAAGGGAAATTTTTACTATATATAATTTTAGCCTTACACACTTGTATAATCGCCATTCCAAGTTCTGAGTTATAAACAAGGAAACCTACTTTGGTAGAAGCAGAAAAGAAACTTAAGTGTATTAGGCAGCTATCAGAGGGTCCCAGATTGAGACTTGAGGCTAGATGTCACATTTCCAAACCAGCCGCCCAGCTATTCTGCTGAAGACCCTAAAGCAGTCCCAGGCACACAATTTACACGGCTGGTCCCACCGGCCCTCAAGGCTGCCAGGAAGGCCTCGATTACTGGTGCACCAAGGCCAAGGCCAGAAGGGACTCTGCCACCTGGAACCTAGTGGCAGGGCATCAATGGCGATGATTTTGCTGACTCTCCCTCCACTGCACCAGCCCCACAAGGGAGGGGTGAGGGGACAGCAGGGTTAGCAGGAACCAAAAAATGTGACAAACGCTGAACTAGAAATACACCTCATTTGGTCATTGCTTGCAGTGGGCAGGGGCCAAAATTCCCCAGGTCCTGAGTAAACTCAATTCCAAGGAGAAACTTTGCAAAAAGCAGGATGCCATGGCCTGCCCAGAAGCAGGACAGTTCCACAAGGCCACCGTGACCCCAGTCGACTGGAACGTACAGTGATATGTGCCTTTTGAAGCCCTACGGCCTCCTTCAGTGAGGACAGGAAGTGATAGTTGGCTGAGCTCAACAGTTTGCTGTCGGTTGACAGGTAAAAGGAAACCACACAGCTTTGCCGAGTACAATTCCCACATCTCCTCAGCAGTTCGGGCACCGGCTCCTGATAGAGGAGAACAGCCTCCCCAGCTTTCACCACGAAATGCTTCATGGCACGAGAGCACACAGGCTCCAGGGAATGCCATGTGTGGACTCTCACCTGCCAAGAAACAAGACAGAAGAAAAACAAACATTCCTGGTTACTATTTTTTTTTTTTTGAGTGAGAGAGAGAATAATAGTAATAACACTTGATGAACGTCAGAATAGCAGGACTGATTAAGAGACTGTAGAACCTGGGTTTAACCTCAGCCCCAGCAAATACTAGTTATGTAAAAAAGCAAGTTACTCAACTTCTCAAGTCTCCATTTCTTCATATGTAACATGAGAATAATAATAGCACTATCTTCACAGGCTGTTGTGAGAACTAAATAAAATAATCTATGGATGACACAGTACCCGATGCATTGTAATTATTCCATAAACACAATCTATTCTCAATGTCCTCCAAACTGTAGCCACCCAAGACTTCTTTGAGTTTCTATCCTCCCCTAGCATCGTCTTCAATACAATTTTGTTTTTCTACATAAACATTCTGAATAATTTTACTGATTTCCACTTTAACATACGACTTTTAACAATTTTTTTAATTAAGTTTAGGCTATTTCCAGCTTTTCATGATATAAATAACCTTACATTTAAGTGACACTTTACAGTTTATAATTTGTTTTCATTGAATTCTTTTATTCACTACCCATAGAAATCCTTTTAGAAGATTGGCTGGTATCATTTTACAGATGAGGAAACTGAATCACCGAGACCCTAGGCTTAAGGTCACAGAATAAACGGCCGAGATTTACCCTGAATACCGGTATTCTGACTCCAAGGAGAGCCCATGTTCTGCTACAGGCACTAGAAACATTCTGATACAAATTAATTTCTTTTTTCTTTTTCCCAAAATAAGTAGAACCAAATAACTAAAGAAATCATCTAAAATTCTATCATAAGCGAGAGAAAAAAATCCAAGCAACTTACAGTGAGAGTCACGTTACAGTCCGAGCGAAGGTCTGACACCCCGTAGATGAAAAACACACTTTGATTCTCAAAACCCACAGGCAACAGCGGAGCAAAGAAATGCCGAGCAAAGTAATGAAGCATTTTCCACTTTCCTCCATACTCTAAAAACAGTCCGGAAAGTTAGGAGATGGGCAGCGTCAAGCCGTCAGAGTCATCACCCACATGGCCCAGTCGTGTATTGTTTGTCATGATTCTAGGGGCTGAATGTGGGCGGGATCCCACATTTGGTAAGGGCTCTGAGCAGCTGGGACACTACCTCCTGATATCCCCCCATCTGGGTGAGGCAGGCATTAACATCCCACTTTTCAAATAAGGAAGCAAAGACTTAAGCGTTAAGTCAAACATGCCACAGGTAGTAGTTTGGGCCCAGACCTGACTCCCAGCTAGCACTTTCTTACATGAAATTCTGTTCCCAAGAGCGCAAGGCACCAATATTTCTTTTCACTATGTACACAGGAAGAAAGAAATCAGTAGCACTGGCGGTGAACACCTGTTACAAATAAATATTCATTCGTAAGAGTGAATATTTTGCCATAGGCACAAATCCTCCGAGGGAAACAAAACAATCACTATCACTAAGATGGTTGGCAAGTTCAGGCTGGAGAACATCCAAACTGATGACAATGACAGTTGCTCACATACAATGAGAAGCTGTCGAGAACCTGTAGAATCCTGTGCCCTGTTGGCATTATTTAGTATGCCAAACCCACAAACTATAAAAATATTTCAGCATGACTATTTCAGAGAGGAGAGCGTTCCCCACAAAGCAATGCATTGCCGAACAGCTTCCAAGCAAGAGAGACACTGATTGCAGAAGTCACAGTGCAAGCCGCTGAGATGGAGACATGTGGTTTTTGAAGTTCAGACAGAACTAATTTCTTCAGGTTTTTCAGAATTTCAACTCTCAGCATTTCAATTCCAACTCTTAGAATTTCCCCTTAAAAACAACCACCACAAGGGGAGAGGGGTAGGAGAGGCCTTTCCTCTTCGATCTATAAAATGAACTAGAACTTAACATTTGGAAAGTTTTCTCATAAATAGACAGTCAGGCTCAGACCTGATGGAACTTACACAGGCTCACTGTGATATCTGTTACAGGAGAAAGTCTTCAGATGTGTGGGTCCAGAGATCAAGGCCACAAACAGAATACGCAAGAGAACAGCAAGTGAAGCAGAAGGTCTGACTGACCCACACCCTAGTTATCTGTCACACGCTAATCAGTGACAGAGCCTAGATCCCAACATAACACACGCTGCATCACAGGCTGAAATGCTATGTGATTTCTAGCTTTGCCATTAGCTCAGTAACTGTTTGAGTTTACGAGTCAAGTAAACTGCAATTGCCCAGTGGGTTTTTGCATTTGCAAAATTATAACTATAAATGAGACTATTTTTTTATAAAGCATATAAGAATCTACAGATTCCAAGTAGCTATTGATCCCTTTACACTATCACCATTTCAGATGATAAGAGGTGACACATACTTCCCCCAAGCTCCCTGCACACACTATAAGCACCAGATTTATTGGGCCAATTCAGCAGAATTAAGCAGAGGCTGTGAGGCTTCCCAGAGCAGGAGCAGATACAGCATAACTTGTCACAGCTTCGCCCTGGGACCTACTGTGTCTAACAGGTACAAGGAGATGGTGACCCTCCCACGGAGGCATGGTCTTGCTAGAGTTTAAAAGACAGACAAATTTTTGCTCTCCCATCAGACTCTTCTCATTCAAGTAATCTGCATATAGTCATTAAAGGGAAGATTTACAAAAATTGGGCTCTCCCATTTCTTGAGCCAAACTCAGACTCAGAAGTCCGCAACCTTGTCTGCAGGCAGAAACCAGGGTCAGCCTGAAAGTCTCTCGGAATAACATCTCTTTGTCCAGTGTTACATGTTCCAGCTATTTCCCCACATCCTGCCCCTGATTCTCATTCAATACCCTTTTATCTGGTTGGTGTTGATAGAGTTTGGACAGAAAAACTTGATCAAAAATCCAACTCCCCTCAAGAGAGGACCTGGCACTCATCAACGCCTGTGGGGAGCAGACTTGGGATTTGCCTCCACAGCGAGTTTAAGAGCCTCACCCAGCAACATGGCCTTTTCACTTTTATGGCCTTGCCTCATTTTTGACCCCAAACTTTTGCTTTATATTATGAACGGAACTTTGCTTCAAACTACCAGTGGTGAAGGTCAAAGATTCACTATTACTCCTTAATGTTTTTAACTCCCCAAAATAGAACAGTTCACACTGCTAGTGCCCTGCCGGTCACTTCATGTGTTGCTAACTGAACTGGTTCCGCTGAGAACGCTTCCTACTTGGATTTCTGACTCTACTACCTTTCCCCCAAGAGATAAAGAGGGCAAAATACAGATGACCTCATGGACTTAAAGGGGAGTCAGAGAAAGTGACATGTTACGGGGCCAAACTTCCACCTGGTTGAATTCTCCTAAACAGAAGGGTAACTTAAATAAACGCTCCTTTTGCCCTGGAATGTCCTCTGGATTAAATTTAAATTGAAGCAGTAATTATAAGACATGGCGGAGGTCTCCGTGCATGAATCTATCCCCTTCATTGGCCTGCTTCTACGGCTTTACACAGCACAGAACTCGTAACGAGGCTGCCTCCAAGGCTCCTGGAAAGGCTATGATGGTGGGTTGGGGGGTGCGGTTCATAGAGCAGCTGCTGGAGAACCTCCTCTCCTGGCTGTGTTTTCTCAGTGCCTCTCCCTACTGGTACTGCTTTCTGTCCCATACACAAGGACGCTGAAACACTTACCGAGAGAGGCCCAGGAAGGAGCCTGCCAGATGTCATTCAACTGCCAATACAGTGCCCCCATGGTGTGCCCTTCTCCGTTCACGATCTCACTGCGACTGCGGCGGTAGAATTCAGTTTCTGTTTTGACACACTGGGCTTGCATCACCTGATTCCGGGGAAACCATTATAACACAGATGTTATTGTTTGATGTAGACTGTCCAAATCTGAGAAAATTACAGGCTTCAGGTTTGTTGGCTTTTTTTTTTTTTTTAAGCAAACTGGATAAATTAGGGAATTTGATTAGCATTATATATACCATTATTATACAGATGTGGAAGTCGCCTCTTAGGATGAGAGAAGCTGTTTTGCTCTGTAAGAGCTAGTTTGCTCTGGGGACTTGCTGTTTGATACATTATAACAATGGGTGATCAAGGAAACAGGATGGTGTAAAAGGTTCTTTGCTAATGATTAGTGTGGGCAATGATGAAAAATGAAGACTATTATTCCGGAGCAAATGCTTTATGTAGTCAAACAAATACAAGTTTTTTGCTGTGATGGGCTTTACTAACACGTGCAGAACTAGTGTTGTAAAAAGTTTTAGTAGAAACAAATTCTATAGGCAACATAACTTCATTATGAATCTGATACTGTCCAACCCCTAACTCCTTTTTTCTAGACAAGCAATTGTTTTTATATCACGACTTTTGATCATGTCAAATTTCTTATGAGTGCAATTCCTCATTATAGCGGAAGAGATAGCGAATTGCTGCAGTGAGACAAGTGAATTTAGTTCTTGTTTAAGTGGCACTAAAGAATGTCATGCATGACCCTTAATAACTGTCATCATTATCGAAAACCCAGTCTCTTTCATTTCTGCTGTTACTGACACTGCGTATCACATGCTCTTCGTTTGGAGTTGTAGTTAGGAGAGGCTCGTGAAGGAGAGATCATCAGAAGTCACCAAGGAGAACTTGGAGAAATGGTCAGAGCTGCAAGGATTCCTCAGACAAAAGGATAGCCTTGGAGTAGGACCTGGATTTTCACAGAAAAAGAAGGATGCATGTAATGGCCACTCGAAGACAAAGCCCAGATGCCCTCCTATAAAGCTGTGGAGGCTAAAGCAAGAAGAAAGCATGGTCATTCAATAAATATTTAATAAGCACCTATAGTATGTGGTACGTGCTGGAGATGGGAAGCTCCTCTCTCAGCAAAAAAGATACAGCCCACCTGCGTGGAACTTACTGGCTTTGAATAAGATATGTCTTAATCAAAGAATCACACAAATAAATATAAACTTTAAACAGGAATAAGTGCTAAGAAGGGGAGGAATGCAATGTGAGGAGTTTGGACAGTAGGGAATGGGCCTAGCTGAGGGGTGAGGATTGGCCTCAAAGAAGAGGCAAGAGGAAAAGAGAGAGGACAGAACCTTTCCACCAGCCAAAGAGGACAACACGTGATGAGAGGATGTGCAGGTGAAGAACTGCAAGAAGGCCAAGGCGGTGGGAGCCAGAGAGCTGGGAGTGATGGGAGAGGGGCTGGTGAGATGGAAGGGGCAGACCTGGGCAGGTTTTGGTACAACCTAAAGGCAACTGGGAGTCACAGAAAGCTTTCATGCTACAGGGTGAAGTGACCAGATTTGCATTTCCAAAAGACAACTCTGACTACCAAAAGAAGAATGGATTGCAGGGGGCCAGAGTGGATGTAAGCGAGACAGTTATTAAAATCTTCCAAGCAAGAGATAATGTTAGCGGTGAGCAGACAAAGAAATGCCCTTCTCATTCAGGAACCAAAGCACTGGGACCACAGCAGTGACACAGGCAAATACGCTCTAAAGAAAGTAAGTATGTCACAAACTGAGCGGCATCCGTGCCAACTCAAAATGACCATAGGATGCAGTCGGAATATGCTAGCTTTCTGTCTTTCACCATTAAATATGCACCACTTTGCCACAATTCCCAATAATCTTACTCTAAATTACCTGCCTGTTCCCTACAAACATTTGAGTTTTCAGTCTCCAAACTTCCAATTTTCAGAAGTACCTACAAGATGTATTTATTTCTGTGTATCTATTCCAACAAGTTCCTCGTTATAATTTACCCTTTCTGGCTTAATCAGTCAATAGTAATAATGCTATAATTTTTTTAAATGTAAACATCTTTTAAATGCAAGCAGAACTCCTACCACTTGGTAGCAATGAAAGGAAGAGAGCACTACACAAGCTCTGATAGTCTATCACACTTGAACTCAGTGTGAGGGGGATAACTGAGCCGCCTGAATGCTCTGGGCTCTACAGGGTGCGGTACACTCCACGACAGATGGTACCGTGCCAATAACACGCATCCGGGTTGACCCAAACCAGTGGGTGCTCGTCAGGGCTGATGAATGACATGTTTGGTCATAAAATGCAGAAGGCCACTGCCCACTAACCTTCTCAAAGGGACGTTGTGCAATCCTTGCTCTCTGGAATATCTCTGGAACTGCCTCTTTCCCTTTAAAAAATTGTACCTATTTTTTCACATAATTATACGCTTATGCAGACGTTCCTAAAGAGGGAGTCTTTACATATTAAAAGGATAAATGTTGAGTCATTTCCAAGGTTACTCAGTCCCACTGTTAGCAGACAAATCTTATTTTAGTTTCAAAAATATGCCTGTATTCAGCCGCTTGCCTGATTACACTTAGGAATCAGTCTCCTTGGAGAAACAGATGGTATGGTAAAAAAGAAATTGGACCAGAACACCAAGACCTAAGGTTCCAATTCCATCTTTGCCACTGTGATGGAGGTTGCTAGCGATCTACAAAAACCCATCATCCCCTTCCTCCAGTGACAGAGGTGTAGCTGGGCTGCATGTTCTAGAATCACACTCCCTACCCTGACAGATGTGATTTATATTCTTTATTCACTTAAAGCTATTCTGTGAATAAGAATCTTCCAATAAAGCCATTTTTTAAAAGGAGATATAATTCACACCATACAAGTCACCCTTTTAGAGTTTACAGTTCACTGGTTTTTAGTATAGATACAGGCTGTACACTACCTAATTCCAGAATATTTTCATCACCCCAAAAAGAAACACTGTATCGGTTAACAGTCACTCCTCACTCTCCCCTTTCCTCTGCTTCTGGAAACCTCTAATCTATTTTCTGTCTCGATAGATTTGCCTATTTTGGACATTTCATGTGAGTGAAATGATGCAATATGTTTCCTTTTGGGACTAGCTTCCTTCACTTACTATAATGTTTTTAAGGTTCATCCATGGTGCGGCATGTATCAGTATTTCATTCCTTTTATTGTTGAATATTCCATTGTATAGACACACCACATTTTGTTTATTCATCCATCAGTTGATAAATGTTCAGAGTTTTAAGTTTTTGGATATTATAAAAAATGCTGCTATGAACTTTTGTGCGAAAGTTTTTGGGTCAACGTGTTTTCCATGTTTTTGATATATACCTCAGAGTAGAATTTCTGGGTCCTATGGTAACTCTGTATCAGTGTTAACTAAAACTAAAAAACATTTCCACAGCAGTTGTACCATGATTCCCACCAGCAACATATGACGGTTCCAATTTCTCTACATCCTTACTGTGATAGTTAACTTTATTTGTGACCTTGACTGGGTTAAGGCATGCCCAAATTGCTGGTAAAACTTTATTTCTAAGTGTATCTATGAGGATGTTTCTGACGATTTGGCCCACTGCATAAAGATCTGTCCTCACTAGTGTAGGGGGTATCATGCAACAAGTTGAGGGCCTGAATAGAACAGAAAGGCAAAGGAAGGAGGAATTCTCTCTTCTTGAATTGGAACGTCCTTCTTCTACCCTTGGACATTGGACATCCTGGTTCTCAGGTCACTTCAGGTGACAGTACGTACACCAGCAGCCTCCTCAGTTCTCATGCCTTCGGATTCAAACTGAATTATACCACCAGCTTTCCTTGTTTTCCATCTTGTAAGTGGCAGAACTTGGCTTCCACAACCATGTCAGCCAATTCTTACAATGAGCCTCTCTCTCTGTCTCTCGATGATAGAGATATAGATAGATGATAGATAGACAGATATATAGATATATACAGATGATATATAGATATAGGTATAGGTATAGATATAGGTATATAGATATAGATATATAGATTTACCAATACTTGTTATTTTCTTTTTAATTCTAGATAGCCCACTGGGTATGAATGGTATCTCACTGGGGGTTTGATTTGCATTTCCTTAGTGACTAATGTGATGAATGACATTGAGCATCTTTTCATATACTTATTGGTAATTTTCTGTAGAGAAATATCTATTCAAATCTTTCACCCAACTTTAATTGGGTTGTCTTTTTATTATTAAGTTGTAAAAGTTTTCTTTATATGTTCTGGACATTATATTCTTATTAGATATATGACTTGCAGTTTCCCACCCCATTCTGTGGATTATATTTTCACTTTTGTGATAGTGTCCTTAGACATGCAAAAGTTTTTATTTTTGATGGAGTCCAATTTATCTATTTTTTACTTTGGATGCTTGTGCTTTAGGTGTCGTATGTATGTAAGAAACTGTTGCCTAATCAAAATTCACAAAGATATACACCCATGTTTTCTTCTAAGGGTTTTATACTTTTAGCTCTTACATGTAGATCTTTGATCAATTTTAAGTTAACTTTTGTATATGGTATGAGGTTGGGATCCAAATTAATCCTTTTACATGCAGTTATCCAGTTGTTTGAGCACCATTTGTTCAAAATATTATTCTTGCTCCATTTTATTGTACTGGCACCCTTATAGAAAATCAATTGACCAAAGATGTATGTGTTTATTTCTGGACTGTCAATTCTATTCAATCAATCTATATGTCTGGCCTTATGTCGGTACCACACTATATCGATTACTGTAGGTTTGTAGTAAGTTTTGAAAGCAGGAAGTGTGAGAACAAATTTATTCTTCTTTTTCAAGATTCTTTTGACTACACTGGGTGCCTTGCATTTCCACGTGAATTTTAGGATCCCTTTGCCCATTTCTCCAAAAATGGTAGTAAGAATTTTTATAGGGATTGTATTGAATCTGTAGATCAATTTGGGGAGTATTACCATCTTAACAATATTAAGTCTTCCAATCCACGAACATAGACGTCTTTCCATTTCTTTAATTTCTTTCAACAAAGTTTTGTGGTTTTCAGTGTGCCAGTCTTTCATCTTTTTGGTTAAATATATTCCAAAGTATTTCATTCTTTTTGACACTAATGTAAAATGGTATTGTTTACTTAATTTCATTTTCAAATTGTTCATTGGCTTAAAATACAACTGATATTTGTATATTGATGTTATATCCTGCAAAGTTGCTGAATTAATTTATTAGCTCTAATAGGTTTATAGGTGGATTTTTTTTAATGGTTTTCTATATAGGAGATCACATCATCTGCAGATATAGTTTTCCTTCTTCCTTTCCAACTAGGATGTCTTTTATTTCATTTCCTTGCCTAACTGTCCTGGCTAGAATCTCCAGTACAGTGTTGAAGTGTTGAATAGAAATAGCAAGAGCAGGCATCTTTGTCTTGTTCCTGATCTTAGGGAGAATGCTTTCTATCTTTCACCATTAAATATGAGATTAGCTATGGGTTCTTCAAAGAGGCATTACTATATCAGGCTGAGGAAGCTCCCTTCTATTCCTACTTTGTTGAATGGCTTTCTTGTTGTTGTTTTATCATGAAATGGTGTTGAATTTTGCATAATGCTTTTTCTTCATCTATTGAGATGATCATATAGTTGTTTTTTTCTTTACTTTATTAATATGGTATATTACGTTGATTGACTTTCACATGTTGAACCATTCCTGGGGTCAATCCCAGTAGATTATGGTGTATAAACTTTTTTATATGCTGCTGGATTTTGATTGCTAGTATTTTGTAGATTTTTTTTCTGTCTATATTCATAAGGGATAGTGATCTATAGTTTGCTTTTCTTGATATGTCTTTGTCTGGTTTTGGTATCAGAATAATAAAGGCTTTAAAAGAGAGTTAGGAAGTGGTTTCTTCTCTATTTTTTGGAAGTGCTTGTGAAGGATTTGTGTTAATTCTTCTGTAAATTATTTTTTTTTAATTCATTAGTGAAGCCATCTTTGTAGAGGGAAGCTTTTTTATTTCTAACGCAATCTCTTTAGTTATTATAGGTTTACTCGGATCTATTTCTTCTTCAGTCAGTTTTCATAGTTTGTGTCTTTCTAGGAATTTGTCCATTTTGTGTCGGTTCTATGATTTATTGTCATACAATTGTTTATAGTATCCCTTATTGTCCTTTTTATTTCTGTAAGGTTAATAGTAATGTTCCCTTTTTCATTGCTGATACAGTAATTTGTGTCTTCTCTCTTTTTTTTCTTGGCCAGTCTAGCTAAAGTTTTTTCAATCTTGCTGATCTTTTCAAAGAACTCACTTTTGGTTTTGTTGATTTTCTCTATTGTTCCAATAAGGCCTTTTTTAAATGTGTCAAATATCTGATGTCTGCTTTACTCAACTGCTGAAAATTGACATTATAATTCATTAAACACCTCGACAGTTATAGAATTCCTCTTATCACAGTTATGAGGGGATATAATATTATAGTTTGAAAAGCAGAAACTTGTTCCATTCATTGCCCTGAGAACTTCAGCAAAATAATTAGTCTTTCTGAGCCTCTGTTTCCTCACATATAAAATGAGAATAATAACACAGATATCAGCAAATGTTGCTAGAATTACATAAGAAGGTATACAAAACCCCTTCTGGCCCAGGGCAAGCATTTAGTAGACACCCAAAGAATGCTGATTGTCTGCCTGACTGTTAAATTCCACGATGCATATAAATATTCCCCTCCTTTACTCACCCTATACCCATCTTAAAAGCTCAGCACAGCCTGGATCTTCTATCATGTCTCAGTGCTGCTGACCAAACAAATAACTGTTCCAGGGTAGCAGGTGTCGTCAACACCTGGGCCTGTAGCACAGCCTGCCTTTTTTCCCTTAGTTCTCATAATCAAATTACTTGCAACATGGGGAAATAAAACGGACCTCTAAAGAATATGAATCTCTAAGGGACATTGCCAAGCATCCAGCCCTCATTACATGCTCAATAAATATGTGAAGAATAAATGAAAGCACTAGAGGGGGCTGTAAGCTAAGGGGTTAGGAAAGACTTTCTGTAGCCCAGCTTTCTCTCTAAGTGACTAGAAAGAGGCCATGCTGGTAGAATAAGTCACTTAAAGGTTAGTTTAGATGTGTCAGTTAGTTTAGTTGAGTCAGTCCTCAGCTAAGCAGTGAGGTGTGTGTGACACAGCTTGAGAAGGTGTGACTGGGAATGTAGGCTATGTAGAATACAACACAACAGGGTAACGTAAGAGAATGAAAGGTGAGGCAAGATTATTTTGGAAAATTGGAAGAATTAAAGAGGTGAGAGTCTACAGGGATGCCTTTGCAGTTATAAGATCAAGTAGGGAATGATCTAAGTGTGAAGAAACTTACTATACAGCTTTCTCAGCCAAAATTTTTCTAGAAGTTGCAAAAAAAAATTGCTTAATAGGATATCTTGAAAAATGACACACAGGCAAGTACCCTGCTCTTCAGAAGAGTTTGACAGACTATGAGAAAAAGAACATTTACTGTTTGTATTTCAGTCAAGAAAATCCAACACTAAAACCAAAAAAAAATCCTAATTCTGATTTCTTTCATTTCAGATCCCTTCTACTATGTCAGAAAGTTCCAAGGAAGAACCAACAGGACTAGTGACAGGACACTAGTGCTCAATTATCAGACAAAAACCATCACCAACAAAAACTGTCAACAGATAATTCTACTTGTCTACCCAGTTCTTAACTATGTACCTCTAATGTTAATGAGTTCAGAATAAACAATTATATCTATCAGTGCTCTGAGTGTGGTTTTAAGGAAATAGAATAAAGTAACAGTCATAAAATGAACAGCTGGGAAGAGGAAGCCAGCATGAAAAACAACAGCTGAAAAGGTTCACAGCAACATACACACACACACACGTACAAATAAGGATCACCCAGTTTCATATATAAAAGTTGAGACACTTTTATAGAATATTGGCTGTGAAAAGCTAATAAGGATTAACTGCAACACTTTAAAAGGGACAGATACCAACATTATCTTTAAACTTGGGTTCTATGAAGTAAGTTCATAAACTACATATCATGCTGGCAAAACTTCCCTAACTGATAAGATTATGGTTGAAACATTGCAATTCTCTTTACTACTTTATCACCTTCTAAAAAAGAGTTCTTTTGGCTTACAGTTTTCTGTTTCAGCTTCCATCTGGGGCTTTGTGTTTTCATACAGGAGAGAAGTGATGAGAGTGAGCATGAGTTTGGATAAAAACTGGTATATCTTTAGGTGCTAAGGTGCAAAAATGTAAATGTGATCACGTGTAACAAAAACTTGTGATCTACGTCAGACCAACTCACATGACTGTGATTAGGTTCTTACCTTCTCTCTCAGAACAAGCATGGCAAAAACATCAGATAATTTAGTGGTGACTTTAATATAGTCTTCTGTAGTTTACAAACTCATGAATTAAAATAGGCAAATAAAAAAAAAGAAAAATGGAAACTTTAAGATGAAAATATTATCCGAACTTCAGTTCCATAATTTCTTAAAAAGTTAAACATAAAGTTCCCACATAACTCAGCAATTTCACTCACCTATTTCTACCTAAGAGGAATGAAAATATATGCACAAAGATCTGTATGCAAGTATTCATAGCAGTATTATTCATAACAATCAAAAACTAGTAGTAATCCAAATGTTCATCAACTGGTGACTAGTGATAAATAAATGGTAAATCCATACAAGAGAATAGTAATAAGGAAGAAAGAGCAATGAAGCATAGATATATGCTATAACATAGAAGAACTTCATAATCATTATGTTCAGTGAAAAAAGCCAAACGCAAAAGATCAAGTATTATATGATTCTGGTTATGAAATATTCAGAACAGTAAAATTTATAGAGACAGAAAGCAGATTAATGCCTGGGGCTGAAAGTGAGAAAGGAAAGTGAGAGCAAATGGGCACAAGGAATCTTTTTGTGGTGCCAGAAATGCTCTAAAATTGGATTATGGTGATGGTTACAAGACTTAATAAATACAGTAAAAATCACTTAATTGTACACTTAAAATGAATGAATTTTATAGCATGTCAATTATATCTTAATAGAGATGTTTTAAAAAATAGTCCATTAAGGTGATCATGTAACATGCACAGATCTTAAGGGTACAACTCAGTGACTTTTAACATATGTATACACCTATGTAACCAGCACACAGATCAAGATATAAAACTTTGTTAGCTCTCCAAGAAAATTTCTTGTACCCTTTCCTAATCATAATTCACCATCCCTCTCCACAAGAGTGGTCACCACTAATTTTCTCTCTATCATCTTGATTCATTTTGTCTATATTGAAACTTCAGTGTTTCTTTTGCTGAACATAATGTCTGTGAGATTCATCCAAGTTGATGCTCTCAGTAGTTCATTCTTTTTTATTGCTGTGGAGTATTCATTGTATAAATATACCGCAATTTGTTTATAAAGTCTTCTTTTAAAGAACATTTAGGGTGTTTCCAGTTGGGGTCTGTTATTATGAATGAACATTCTTTTAGATGTCTGTTGACAGACATATGCACTCCTTTTTGTTGGGTACATAGCTAGGAGTAGAAATACTGATTCAAAGAGTAAGCAAATGTTTAGCTTGGGGAGAAACTGCTATAAAATTTACCAAAGTGGTTAAACAAATTTCCACTCCTACTAGCAATGTCTGATACTTTCAGCTGTCCTACCTCCTCACCAACAGTTGGTAATGTCAATCCTTTTCATTTTAGCCACTGTGCTAAAATTACATTGTGTGTAGAGGTATCCTTGCATGGCTTTAATTTGCATTTCCTTGATTAAGAATGAAACTGAACGCATTTTTATATACTTACTGACCATGTGGATTTCTTCTTCGGTGAAGTGCCTGTTCTAGGTTTTTGTCCATTTTTAACAGGTTATCTGTCTTTTTCTTATTGCTTTATAAAAATTCTTTATTCTGTATATAAATCTTTTTTCAGATATATGTATTACAAATACTGTTCCCCAATCTGTGGCTTGCCTTTTCTCTCTCTAAATGGTGCCATTGACATACAAAAGTCCATAATATTAATGAAGTCCAATTTATTATTATTTTCTATCATAGTTAGAGTTTTTTATGTACTGTTTAAGAAATGTTCACCTATGCCAAGGTAATGAAAATATCTCCTATGGTTTCTCCTAGAAGCTTTATAGTATTTCCTTTCACAGTTGAATCTTCAATCACTGATCAAATTAACTTTTGTGTATGGACTTGGAATCACAGTTCACTTATTTTCCCATAAAGAAACCCACTTGATACAGCACTGTTCATTGATAAGACCACCCCTTCCACAGGACTGCAGTGGCATCGGGGCCACAAGTTAGGTGACTATATTATACATGAGTCTGTTGTGTTCCATTATTCCACTTTATCCTTGGGAAATGCTACTGTCTTAATTACTGGACTATGAGAGTAATCTTGAGCGAGGGAACATTTTTTTTAATTAAAGTTTATTGGGGTGACAATTGTTAGTAAAGTTACATAGATTTCAGGTGTACAATTCTGTAGTACATTATCTATATCTCTCATTGTGTGTTCACCACCCAGAGTCAGTTCTCCTTCCATCACCATATGTTAGACCCTGTTAACCCTCTTCTAGAGCCCCCCACCACCTTACCCTGTGGTAACCCCTAAACTACTGTCTATGTTTATGAGTTTTTGTTGAGCTAGGGAACATTTTCATGTACAATTTGTTGTAGAATTTTGTGAGCAGTTCTTGTAAGAGAGACAAATGCCAAAATTGAATTCTTTCAAGGCTTTCATGTCATCATACATCTATTTTGAAGAAGACAAATTCCTTCATCAGTAAAATCAAAACCAAATAGCTTTCATCACATAAGGTTTACAAGCAGGAGCCTGTTGAACTCCAGAATGAAAATGCCTTACCTGAGTAAGGTAAATGGTATCTTTGAAAGCGCGTAACGGATCTGTGCTTTGCGGGAGTTTGAAATGAAGTCCAGCCTGAAGAAGCATTTGATCGTTACCATTTTCATGATGTTGTCGATGAAGTGAAAATCTGCTTTTGTAAGACCAGTCCTCTTTAGTTGAAACCTTTTGAATAAAGAATAAGAGGCACAAATGGAGAACTTAGGAGTAAAACTACGTTTCTACACATTTCTGACAAACTTGAAAAGTACTCTACACACTGGAAAATAGCTTAAGATTTGTTTTGAGACTCTAATTTCACAGATGTTTTTGCCATCATATCTGTTATTGGTGAAAGACAAGCCTTGGGCAAAGTTGAATCACAAAACCAGGATTTGGCAACTGTACTCTCCCTTATTCAAACCTAAAAAGTTACATTTTGGTATTTCCATCAAAAGTCTTGTCTTATTAAAATATTATTCTTTTTTTAAACATTAGTTAAGCGTATTTTTAAACATCATTTTGTCTACTTAAGTAAATAAATTTAAAAAACTAATAATAGACTGAAATCAACATTCTGTCAAAATTCTCAATTCTTTAACAGAAATAAAATATCACTATTAAGATAGTAAATAAATGCTTTAGCACTTGCTCATTTGTTTCTCAGTGATTATTAACATATTTGATATACACATGTTTACTTTTGATATAGTTGAAGACACAAACCAAACAATGATACTTTTTTCTCCTAATAATAAATCTTCCTTGTTTAAACCAGGTACAATTTACAGGATCTTTCATTCCTTTGACAAGTTATAATCAGGTCAAATTAAAAAATAAATACCACACACGTAGTAGTATGCTTTCTACAGAAAAAAAAAAGGCAGTAATTCTGGCTTCTAGGCCTAAGATTTAATGTACTATTGGCAGTTGAGAAAGATACAGGACAACTGCTGGCTACAACGGAAAGTGTCAGAGTTTTAATCCAAGTTACACATATTCCACCCTCAAAAAAAACCAAAAAGCTTAATCCCGCTTCGTAAAATATGACTTATAATTCCCAGTAATGATGAGTGCACAGACCAATCACTTTAAAAGGAAAAATTATTCTTTAGAAATTTATTATACCAAATATAAGTAATGTACATTAGCCATATTTAATGTGGGAAGTTTTTCCAAGTTATATCTATTTTTTAAAACTGTTACACAAGTATAGAGAACACTACTCCTATTATTTATTTAAAACAGAGGTATTAGTCTTTACAGTCTGCACACATCTGAGATGCACACACCTTTAACAATAATCTTCCTTTCTTTCTGTGCATCCTCCTTTTTAAAGTCTGAAACACATCTGTGAACCTCTTAGCCCTCTCTCTGATCAGTAATAATCTGAATGTACCCCGTAATCAGTTAACCTGATTACTTCTGTTACTGGGAAAGTTTCTACCTTCTGATAGCTACGGTTTGGAAGTCTTGTAAATTTCAGCTATAACGATGTTACTGGAAGGAATTAGAAAGCTCCAGCTAAAGTTCTGATTGCTTTAAGAATATTAACTTATTTAATCCTTATAAAAACCATTTGAGTAGGCACTATTATCATCCTATTTTACAGATGAGAAAACCAGGCACAGAAAAGTTAAATAATTTTCCCAAGATCCAAAGCTAATTTGTGAAGTCTAGCTCCAGCCTCTAGTTCTTTAAACCTAGATGCATCTGAAGAAAATGAAAGTATCATACAAATCATACGGCGAGAATGGCTCTATGAATAGTAACAATAGCTTATAATTTATGGGCTGTCACTATGAGTCAAGAATGGTGCTAAGTGCTTCAATCGATAAATTAACTTAATCTTTACACACGATCACATGCACACATGCATATCTGCATGTGTATACACACATGCACACACACACACACACACACACACACACACATTCCTAAAAGGTATTTACTACTATCAACCCCAGCTTACAGATAAGGACATTGAAATTCAAAAAGAATAAATAATTTGTCCGAGGCAATATAGCTAGGGTGGGGCAGTTCTAGGATTCAAATCTAGATCTGTTTATTCCAAAACCCAAGCTTTTAATCACTGTGCAACATTGATAATTGCCTGTTGAAAATATGATTAGTTTACAAAGAAGTAATGTATCCCAAACTAGAGAGAGACATTTTAATATTTTTGTTTAATACACAAGAAAAGCTCTAAATAAAAGAGACAAATTTCCATGTAAACTTATTCTTTTGGTTCCTTTTATTTTTCCAATTACTTATTCAAATCTTCAACTAAGCATTGTAGCTTGAAAAGAGGCAATGACTAAATAAAGATTTCATAATGAACATAATAACTACTCTTCACCTTTCCCTATTTGAAAATATAATGTTTAGTATCTTTGAACATCATCAGGCATTTCACAAAAACATAGTGATTTCATTATTTTCAGGAGGTGAATAGAAATGCTTATAGATTCAAGAAAAGGTTTAGCAATTTCTAAAATGCACCTTTCTGAAATATAGAGAAAAGAAAGTTATCAGCTCTGGAGTCTGATAATAAGTTGGAATCCAGATATGTTACTCATTCTCTAGGGACATAGATGGAACCCTCACTCTCTAGTGCCTTGGTTTCCTCCCGATCCTTAGTCAAAGTGGAGAGAGAAGGATTGTTGGTAAATAAAACAGTGGATAACTGGTGCAGAGCATCTGCTCAGTAAATATTTTTGCTTCTTTCATTTCTTACTTCCCATTCTCAACACCTGTTTCTACCTGAGTCATGACACTGAACTCCATCCTCCTTCATTTTGAAATAACTGTATTGCCAAAAGATCAGAACTGCAATACAGGAAAAATAAAAAGTGAAAGGTAAAACTAAGCTCATGACATTATTTATTAAAGTTAAAAAATACAATATAACTTTGATGTTATTGAAGCAAATAGTTGTGTTCGGGTGGTGAAATTGAGGAAGATTTTGAAATTGTCTTAAAACTTTTTTGTGGTTACTTTACACAAGAGATGGGGGAGGGAACAAGAACTACATGATCATTTCAGTAGATGAAGAAAAAGCATTTGACAAAATTCAACACTCTTTCATGATACAAACACTAAACAAACTAGGAACAAAACGGAACTTCCTCAACCTAATAAAGGGCATCTATGAGAAACCTACAGTTAACATCATATTAAATAGTAAAAGGCTGAAAGCTTTCTCTCTAAGAAAAGGAATGGGACAATATGTCTGTTCTCACCACTTCTACATTGTACTGGAAGTCCTAGCCAGAGCAATTAAGCAAGAAAAGTAAATAAAAGGCATCTAGATTGGAAAGGAAGAAATACAACTACCTCCATCTGCAGATGACATGCTCTTTTACATAGAAAACCCTTAAAAATTCACAAAACTATTAGAGCTAGTAAATGAGTTATGTAAGGTTGAAGAATGTAAGTTCAATATACAAAAATCAATTGTATCTTTATACACTAGTAATGAACAATCTGAAAATAAAATTAAGAAAATAATTTCATTTACAATAGCACAAAAAAAATAAAATGTTTAGAAATAAATTTAATGAAAAAAGTACAAGAATTGTACAGTAAAAACTACAAAATGGTGCTGTAAGAAATTAAAGACATCACAAGTTCATTGATCAGAGTATTTAGTATTGTTAAGATTTCAATACCTTGCAAACTGATCTACAGATTCAACACAATCCCTATCAAAATCCCAGATGGCTTTTTTTTGCAGAAACTGGCAAGTGATCCTGAATTTCATATGGAAATGCAAGGCATCCAGAACAGTCAAAACAATCTTGAAAAGAAGAACAAAGTTGGTGGACTCACACTTTCTGCTTTTAAAACTTACTAAAAAGCTACAGTATTCATGACAGTGTATACTGGCATACAGATCAATGGAACAGAATTGAGAATCTGGAAATAAATCTTAACATTTATGGTCAATTAATTTTTGACAAAGGGGTCAAGAGAATTCAATGGTGGAAAGAATAATGTTTTCAATAAATGGTGTTGGGACAATTGGCTATCCACATACAAAAGAATGAACCTGGACATCTGCCTCACACCATACAGAATAATTAACTCAAAATAGATCACAGACCTAAATTTAAGAGCTAAAACTAGAATACAACACTGGAGTAAACCTTTGTGATCTAGGGAGGCAATGGTTTCTTAGATATAACACCAAAAGCAGAGACAAAAGAGAAGATTGATAAGAAGGACTTTATCAAAATTAAGAATGTTTGTGCTTTCAATAATATCGTCAAGTAAAAAGAGAACTCACAAATTGGGGAAAATATTTGCAAATCATATATCTGATAAAGAACATATAAAGACCATACATAATCTTACAACTCAATAATAAAAAGACAAATAACCCAATTAAAAAATGAGCAAAAGATTTGAATAGACATTTCTCTAAGGAAGATATACAAGTGGTCAATAAGCACATGAAAGCATGCTCAACATGATTAGCCACCAAAGAAATGCAAATTTCCTGTCAATGTAAATTTCCAGGAAAATGTAAAAAATAACAAAAATGGGAAATAAGTGTTGGCAAGAATTTGGAGAAATTAGAACCCTCATCTATTGCTGATGGGATTGTAACACGGTACAGCCACTATGGAAAACAGTTTGGTAGTTCCTTGAAATGTTAAACATAATATGCTTAACAATTCTACTCCTGAGTATAAACTTAATAGAACTGAAAACATATATTCACACAAAAACAGATACACAAACGTTCATAGCAGCATTATTCATAACAGCCAAAAAGTGGGAATAACACAAATGTACATCAAATGATGAATGGACAAACAAAATGTGGTATATCCATACAATGGAATATTATTCAGCAAGAAAAAAGAGTGATATACTAATAGATGATACAACATGGATGAACCTTGAAAATTTTATGCTGAGTGAAAGAAGCCAAGCTCAAATGATCACGTGTTATAATTCCAATTATATGAAATGTGCAAAACAGGCAAATATATAGACATGCAAAGCAGATTAGTGGTGTCTACCTCTGGGGTGGAAGGGACAGAGAGAGTGGGAAGTAACTAGCAATGGATACAGAGTTTCTTTGGGGTAATGAAAATGTTCTAAAATTAGATCATGTTGATGGCTGCACAACTCTGGGAATATACTGAAAACCATTAAACTGTACACATTAAATGAGCGCATTGTATGGTCAGTGAATTATATCTCACTAAAGTTATTTTAAAAAGAACACACACAGCTCTAAAACAGAATCCATCTATGAAATTGAATCTTTAAGAACAGAGAAAATGAAATGACATACTGAAAATCAAATACAAGAATCAAAAGGAAGAGAAAAGAAATGATATGAAATGATAACATTAGACAAAGATTTGTTTTCCCATTCATTTCTCTTACTGTAGCAAACTATTCAGTTCTGAATATCTGTAAATGATTTAAAACAAAAAACATATTTAAAACATATTTAAAGGCAATATAGAAAAGTTATAATCTCCAAAATGATGACGACAAGAGTTTAGCTCCCAAAAGTTTAAAGGAAGAAAAAGTTCTCTTCTATCATCTTCTTCCTAAACTTTCACTTAAATAAGATTTCATTTGACTTTCTGAACCAATGTTGAGGAAGTGACATATGCCAATACCCCACCATTCTAAATCACTGAGAAATCAAAGATGGCTTACCTTTTCTAATGTACTGAAGGAAGGCCAGGACTGATATCCATATTCTGATGCAAATCGAGCTTTTGGGAAAACATTCCAATCCCAGCAATCACTGATATAGTCATAAAAATGTACGTCACCAAACTTTGTGTTGTATGGGTTGGCAGACAGCCAGCCTTCTGCAATGGATTCAGCCCCATTTGTAGGACTAGATGTGATAAAAGGACGAGTCTTGTCTTCCTGAGTTCAGAAATAAAATGGTTTGAAGGATAACATTTTCACCCAGTAAAGTACAGATCACTTACTTCTTCAAAAATACTATCAAGTCCCAGAAATGCCAAGTAGCTGGTAGAAAAATAATAGAACCACTTACCTTCTTCCATATTCAACAACCACCAGCACTTTTCTTCTATTTGCCAATCCTTCACATCCTTTCATAAAAATCCTTTCATTAAAAAAAACACTTAGCTTATTCCTCACAGCAGCTGTTCCTAATCTTTTTCGATCATGTCTTACTTCGACCTTACCGTCTACCATCACGGACAGTGCACAGTTTAGTGCAAAATAGCTCAACCTTGGCACTATTTACATTTTGGGCCGGAAAATTTTGAAGCCTGAAGACAGTGCCAAATGTCTTCTTGTTCCCTGTTTTTGTGTGTATATGTTTGTTTTCTGTGTATATGTTGGGTGTTCAGGGGTGCCCTATGCATTCTAGGATGTTTAACAGCATTCCTGGCCTCTACCCACTAGATAACAATAGTGCCCCCCCCCAAAAAAAAATACATCAACAGACATTGCCAAATGTCTTCTTGTTCCCTGGGAACAAAATCGCCTCCACTTGAGAAACACTGGTCTAGTGGTTAAAAATAGAGGCTATTGAGTCAGATGGACCTAAGTTTAAATCCCAAATCAGAACCTTTTTGTCTTTGGACAGTTCTAAGCCTCAGTAGCCTTATCTGTAAAGTGGGGATAACAGTACCTCTTCCATAGGGCTACTGTAAATGGTAAGGAACTCATGTGTGGAAGAGGTAGCTAAGTGTCCACCAAAATTCATGTCCCATTTCCAGAATACAGAGTTGACCCTAAGAAGTGGCTTCCTAGCTTTTTTACATCTGTCTGGGGACAGGTACCTCATTTTCAACCTCTTTCCCATTTGCAGGTGAGGGCCTAGGAGATGGTAGCACTGGGAGACAGAAGAAGCCTAGGTCTCTGAAAGGAGGAGCTCTGCCTATCCATCAGGAGCAGCCATTTTGTAGTGTTTGTGAGTAAGAAAGAAACTTTTATTATGTAAACCACTGCAACTCATGGTTTATTTGTTAGAGCAGCTAGCATGTAAGTACTTACTGTAATGCCTAACACATGGGTAAAGCTCAAAATGCTTTAGGTATTATCACCTCAGTAAATAAACTCACTGCCTATTTCACTGAGAAGAATCATTCATTTAGCAAGTATTTGTCAAGTGTTTATTGTGTCAGGCATTTTACCGCACTGTAAAAATACAGAGGGAGAAAACCTATGATGTTGTCAACTATTAACACATCAAATCTCTTTGGGGCACTGACTATGTGCCAAACATGCAGTTCTTTCTATGTACTAGAGATTCAGCACGGAACAAGACAGACATCCTGACTGACCTCTAAAAAGAGTAGATTGAAATGTAGTGGTGAAACCAGATGCTGAACAAGTGTGATAAGTGTGATGAATGTTTTGAAGGAAAAGCACAAGGTTCACTGGAAGTATAAAACATTTATATAAGAAGAAGGCCAGTAATGCCTCCCTGGAAAATAGATTATCAGAAAATAATTTTCTCAACTTTTCTTCATTAGTCTCACTTTTTATGGTATATATGCTACATCCATTTTTTCTTGTTGCTCTTCTGTCGGAGAGAAAAAGAGTCCTTATTCTTTTCCTTTGCCAGCCTTTCTCTCTTCTGGTCATCTTATTTTAACTCTGGAATTATTATCCTCTACTCTTAAAAAAAAAAGAGAAAAAAAATCTCCCTCTACTGCCTTATTTCTTCAGCCTCTTCCTCAAACTCTTCCAAATAACAGAAGAGGAGAGAATACTTCCAAACTCATTATATGAGGCCATCATTACCCTGATGTCTCATATACCAGAGAAGGATACCATAAAAAAGAAAATTACAATCCAATGTTAATGATAAATATAAATGCAAAAATCATCAACAAAATATTAGCAAACCAAATTCTAAACTACATTAAAAGGATCACACATCATTATCAATTGGGATTTATTCCAGGGATGCAAGGATGGTTCAATAGCCACAAATCAATTAATATGATATACCACATGAACAAAATGAAGGATAAAAATATGATGATGTCAAAAGATACAGAGAAAGCACTTGACAAAATTCAACATCCATTTATGATAAAAATTCTCAACAAAGTAGGTATGGAGGGAATGTACCTCAACATAATAAAGGCCACATATGACAAGCCCACAACTAACATCTCATACTCAACACTAAACAGCTCAAAGCTTTCCCTCTGATGTCAGAAACAAGACAAAGATGTCCACTACTCTCACTATTTTATTCAACATAGTATTGCAAGTCCTAGCCAGAGCAATTAGGTAAGAAAAAGAAATAAAACTGTTATGACTAATAAACAAATTCAGTAAAGTTGCAGGATACAAAATCAATATACAGGAACTTGTTGCATCCCTATAACTGAATAATGAGCTATCAGAAAGAGAAATTAAAAAAAACAATCCCATTTATAATTGTATCAAAAAGAATAAAATATACAAGAATAAATTTAACCAAAGAGTTGAAAAACCTGTATACTAAAATCTGTAAGACATTGAAACAGACATGGAAGAAGACACAAATAAATGAAAAGATGTTCCATACTCATGAACTGGAAGAATTAATATTGTTAAAAGGACCATACTAACCAAAGCAATCTACTGATTCAATTCAATTCCTATCAAAATTCCAATGGTATTTTTCACAAAAATGAACAATACAAAAATTTGTATGGAACCACAAAAGACCCTGAATAACCAAAGCAATCTTGAGATAGAAGAACAAAGCTCTTCTGACTTTCACACTCCCTGACTTCAAACTATATTACAAAGCTATTGTATAGAGAAACCAGGAATAAACCCACACATGTATGTCAATTAATTTATGGCAAAGGAGCCAAGCATATACAACGAGCAAAGGACAGTCTCTTTACTAAATGGTATTGGAAAAACTAGACAGCCTCATGCAAAATAATAAAATTGGATTACTACCTTATACCACACACAAATATTAACTCAAAATGAATTAAAGGTAAGACCTGAAACCATAATACTCCTAGAAGAAAACATAGGTGGTAAACTCCTTGACATCCTCTTGGCAATGATTTTTTGGATTTGACAACAAAAACAAAGGCAACAAAAGCAAAAATAAACAAATGGGACTGCATCAAACTAAAAAACTTCTGCACAGCGAAGAAACAATCAGCAAAATGAAAAGGCCACCTACTGAATGGGAGAAAATATTTGCAAATCCTATATCAGATAAGGGGTTAATATCTAAAGTATATAAAGAATTCATACAACTCAATAGCAAAATAACAAACAAATCTGATTAAAAAAATGGGCAGAGGACCTGAACAGACATTTTTCAAAAGACATACAGATCTCCAACAAGTAGATGAAAAGGTGCTCAACGTCACTAATCATTAGGGAAATACAAATCAAAACCACAATGAGACATCACCTCACATCTGTTAGAATGGCTATTATCAAAAAGACAAGAGACAATACATGCTTGTCTTGTATTATCAAGGCAAGGATGTGGAGAAAAGGGAACCCTTGTGCACTGTTCGTAGGAATGGAAGTTGGTGCGACCACTATGGAAAACAGTATGAAGTTCCTCAAAAAGTTAATAATAGAACTATCATATGATCCAGCAATCCCACTTCTGGGTATTTACCCAAAGAAAACAAAACACTAACTCAGAAAGATATATGCACTCCCATGTTCCTTACAGTATTATTTACAATAGCCAAGATATGGAAACAACCTAAATATCTATCAATGGATAAAGAAAATGTGATTATACACACACACACACACACACACATGCTGGAATATTGTTCTGCAATAAAATAGAATAAAATCTTGCCATTTGTGACATGGATGGATCTTGAGGGCATTAAGCTAAGTGAAATAAGTCAGAAAGAAAAAGGCAAATACCATATGCTTTCACTTATATGTGTAATCTTAAAACAAAACAAAACAAAAAAAACAAGCTCATAGATACAGAGAACAGTTTGGTGGTCACCAGAGGTGAGGGATGGGAGAAGGATGGAATGGGTGAAGGGAATAAAAGAAAAAAAGAGTCTCTAGTGCTCTCTCATGAAAAGAAAAAAGAAAAGAAAAATACCTACAGCACAGTTGAGTCAGCTGTGTTTTTTCCTCCTCCCTGTCTATGGAAATCTTCTGGTTGGTGTATTTGCTTCCAGGGGTAACTACAGACATCCACAATGGACACACACAAGCAAATGAAAACACACACACACACATGCACACGCACACACATGCACACACGCACACATAGGAAAGGAAGTGACTTCCACACCCAAACATTCCTTGCACTGACAATCCTGGAGTGTCAACCTGCATAGCTGCTCCCAGTTAACATACTCTAAATGAAAACACGTCTACTTACACTGAAACTTAAATTCTAGATGAAATGCTATGTTCCTAAAAAACATAAATATCCATAGTTCCAAGAAATTGTAAACCCAAATTTGATAATAAACATAGGAGAAATTAAATATATGGGGTGCGGGTGGGGGAATGTATGTCCCTCATAAAGGCACTGGGCCCAGAGTTTGATGGGTAAATTTGTCTCAATAAAATCAATAATCTCTATTTTATTTAAATTGTTCATAGACATTTTTTTAAAAGCCTCTAAATTCATTCTCTGAGGTGAGCTCAAACACATACACACATACCAAATGATACAAGCTGGGTTCTCTAGGCCAAATCTGTCTTGCCAATACGTACAGTTAGATAGTGTTTTTTGAATTCTAAATATGTTATTAGTTCCAACATCCAATCTCCTATTACCACAGTCCCCTCTTCTCTCTTTGTGAGCCTCATCTACTCTACTCAATTTTTTAAAACAAATTTGGCTCTTCTAAGTATTTGAGTTTATAATTCTTACTATAGACCAATTTCATTTATGAGTATGAATTTTTTAATTCTAACTAAAATATTAGCAAATCAAATCTAGTATTGAGTAAAAAAGGAAAGTATTGTTAACTATATAAAGCTTATACAAGGACCAGGTTGTCATTAGCAAATTAATTCACATAATTCACTATCTTAATATATTTTAAAAAAGAAGAAGAAGAAAAGGAAAAGAAGTGGCATATGAATGAATCATCTAACGTAAATATTCTCAACCTTTGGGGATCCATGGATGGGCTCCAAAGTATCTGTGACAAGCTGCAATTATAAGCACAATATTGATGTATGGGGCGTGAGTTCCACAGATATGTTAATTTTTAAAGAAATTCCCAACCCTTGAATCCTTTCACATGCTGCACTATTTCAATGGACTACTCTGCATTAAAATATTGTTAAACGTTGTCCTAAAGAGGGGCCATAAAAATATACTATATCAATATTCAAACTGATCCATCTCTACAACAGGTTCTTAAATTCTACTGCATTAAAAACCATTACTTACGGCCAAGACAACCTTACGAATGTTCTTCACATACAGTTTCACATAATCTTTGATGTAGGTACCCATGTGACTGAAGTCTATGTGATACCAATTCATCATCAGAGCTGCTTCATTTTCATTATTTCCACTCCATGTAATGATGGAGGGATGAGATTTCAGTCTCCTGACCTAAAATTTAAGAAAACACAAAATAATTTTCAAATGCTCAACATAAAAAAACTCAAGAGCTATAAGTATTCATGAAATTATAGCCATTGAACTTCTGCACATAAATCCTTATGTGCCAGAAAACCCATTAGAAAATGGCTAGTAACTTTACTTGTGGGACTCCATTGCAAGAAATCTCTGAGATTCTCTTTATCTAGATTGTATAAAGGCCAATAAGATAGGGTTCCTCTTCTCTGCTATATCAAACTGAAAAACTATAATCCTTTTCATTAAACAAGAAAAATAAATCAACCTTTTCATTATCTGACTCGCCAGAACAAGATTTTAAGAAATACAGAAGGCAGGCCACACTGCATTACATAACAGGGGTTAGTTTCAAAGAGCAAGTTGGAGTTTTGTGTGATGACACAAATGAGGCAGAAGAAACAGTGCAGCTGAAGAAGGTATCAAGTTTCCCATGCAGTCTCCATCAAGGTCAAAAACCATATGGATAACTGGAGAGGGTTTTACAAAGCAAGTGAGCACCAGATACTCAAGGAATTAAAGACAATGTAGAGAATAGTCTTAAGGAAAAAAGATTAGGGCATCAAGGTGATGTCTCCTGAAATAACTATGAATGTCACACCCTGAGAAATCAACTAAGGCTAAGTAAGTAACTGAATATATCTAAACATACAAGAAGAATTAAGGCCTGCCGGCCTTAAGAATTGAGGTCTGCAGGAAGTGGGCTCACGGTGGGTCCAGCCCTACATAAAGAGGAAGGATCCAGTTCTTCTGACACACTGAGAGATGTACCCCAGGAGAGAGGGCAATTAAATCTTTTTGAGGACAACAGAGTGAATCAACTGGTCAAGAGAAATTCTTTGGGAACATGTTTTAGCAATATAACCTCACTGGTGTTTACAACTAATCTTTCACTGTCATGGATGTTACAGTGATGGATCCTGGCTGATGTTCTCACTGCAGTCTCATTCAAGATGGTAATTCCTACGTGACACAGAGATGCATTAAGGATGGATTAAAGAGATATATCTCATTTTCAAAAATGAACAACTTGTGTTTTTCCAAACCATCCTTATAAACAGTATTTCCTTTATTTGCCTCTACATATGCCGAGGTAAGTGAGGGCTGCTACCAGTGGTGACGAGGATGTTTACGGTGCTGATAGAAACACAAATACAATACTGAAGAAGCAAAAAGCGTCAGTGACTCTGTGACACCCTTCAAACTGACCTAGAATTTTATGGTAAGCTTTACTTTAAAATGATAACAAATTCTGCATAAAAAGTGTTCCACTTTAATAATATATAGAAGAATTGAAGGTACATAGGTATCACATTTTAATTATTTGTATGAAATAAAATTGAAAATAAAACTGAAATGTTTGCAACCTACATAATTATAATCCTTTAAATGTTATTCATTCATCCATCCATCTATCTACCTGATGAATAATCCAGCCAGGGAGTGGGGACACGGAGGGGACCAAACCCAAGCCTCGGGGAGATTATAGTCTTGCAGGGATGACAAAACTTGAACAAGAAGTTCAAAGTGTGATGTGTGTGACAAAGGGCAACACAACTCATCTGTTACAAAGGTTTGCACCACCTCATCTAGACTTGCAGATTTAGACAGGTTTTTCCCAGAGAAAGTTATGGTCAAGAGGGGCCAGAACAGAATGAGTGAGGTGGTCCACGAGGGAGGGTGACGGTGATGGCATGCGAGGGCACACAGCTTGATGAGGTGCAGGAGTAGGCAGAGACAGGACAGGGCCTGTGGGGATCTCCATCTGGAGGGCTTTGAGCAAGGGATGATTTAATTTGTACTTTTTAAACCTTTTTTTTTTTAAATAAAACACAGATGAGAAAAGCAGATTATGGCACAGTAAATTATTATAAAACAATCACCCTGTAACTACCACCCAGACCAAGAAAGAAAATTTTATCAACCGTCTCAGAAGTTTTCATGCGACCCTTCTCGAGCACAGTCCCTTCGTCCTTCCAAAGTAACTTCAATCTTGAGTGTTATAGTAACCACGTCCTTGCATTTTTTTTCATCCAAATATATGTATCCACAAACACTGCAATTATGAACTCGTGTATTCCACACACTTGACAGATTTCAATCCACTGATATTCTTATCCTTATTGAACTTCAAATTGCCCCATTTTGGTTGGTCAGTGTCTATCAAAGTTCTTTTGACACATCTTTAATAGCTTCCTTGTTATTCGTGTGCCAAAATATTCCAGGATCATCTAGCATGTTTCCTGTCCTAGACCTGGAATCAGCCATTTCTCTAAGAAGCCCTTCTCTTAACAGGAAAGGTTATTTCAAGATAAGGATGCTCAGTATTACTAGGTTATTCATTGTTTCTAGGCCTTCTCAGTGGACAGAGCTAGGATCTACTAACTTCCTTGCACTGATAGATCTATACACATAAATATGTGTGTTTATGTGGAATGCAAAAGACAGGAGTCAAGAAACACTTTAAATTTTTGACCTGAAAAATTCAAAGGCTGCCATTGCCATTTATTGAAAACTGCAGGGAAAGCAAATTTGGAGAAGGTCATGAAAGTTTGGTTTGGACATGTTCTATTTGGGATGCTTAGCAAACCTCTAAGGGGAGGCACCGAGTTGGCAGCTGGATATCAGAACCAGGAATTCAGCAGAGCAGTCAGGGCCAGAGATAAATGTGAGAGTCGTACAGGTGGTGGTAAAGCCGTGAGGCTGGATGGAACAGAGATTTAACAAAACGCAAAAACGAAAATGTAAGTGTTTTCCTCCTTCTCGGAACGGCAATAACGCACCTGGTAAGCAACTTCTGCTCTCACTGAATCCATGAAGTCCCGATCAGTTGGATAAAGGGCACAGGCAAACATAAAATCCTGCCATACCTAGCAAATTAGATAAAAGGTAAAAGTATTTCCGTAGATTTTATTACACAGAAAGAAAATCTTCACTCTGAACTGTGGGGATTATCTTCCACGCAAAAGAAAAATCAAGTTAGTTTGATGAGTGTGATCATTTGAGCACTGCTATGCACGGGAAAAGGCACTCACGGTCCCCAGGACCTTCTAGAACTGCACAAAACTGTAGGGAAACCTGAGAAGAGAAAAAATGTTAGGCAGGCAGAAAAGAAAGAGAAGAAAGGAGAATTCAAATAAAGAAATACTAAGCACGTCGAGAGTAATGTGGAATTCAAAAAGAAGCTCCCCCCTCCCCTCCCAGCCCCTCCTCACTCCTAATTCACTCTAATTTTCACTGGGAATATCGTATGGAAAGATGGACCAGACTCTAAGGAAACATATGTTGTTTATAAAGGAATTAACTTTTCGTGGCCCAAAATTACAACCTGGACATTTTCATACTGAAACCACATCAGCTCATTCCCAGGGGCGCTGTCATAAGGCAACAGCTCAGAGCCCGGGTCCCAAATCAGTTGGCCTGAGTGGGAACCTTGATTCTACCACAGCCCCACTGTGTGAGTGTGGGTGAGTTACTTAACCGCCGCATGAGTCAGTTTCCTTACCCATACAAAGGGGACATAGGACAACAGTAACCACCTCATGGAATGGGCACGAAGATGACATAAAACAACATATGCACAACACTGACAGCAAGGCCTGGCACTCAGTGAATATTAGAGAATATTGTCACCTCACCCTGTCCCTCAGAATTATCAATATTATTATAACTACTACTCTTCTATGGAACGCTTTATAGTTCAGAACCGTAATATACTAGAACGAAAAAAATATATTTCCTTTGCTTAACCCTCACCAGCACAAAATATGTTGGGAGTAGTTAATAAAAACATGAAGCACACTTTTCCTTTATTTAATTTTATTATTTTTCTTCTCTCTAGGTCTTGTCAGCTCTCCTTAAAGTTAAAAGCTTTGAATATTTTCTTTTTTATGCATACTCTCACATTACAAAGAAAATTACAGGGAAAAACAGATATATAGTTAGATGTAACTAATATAATGTCTCTCATTACAAAGTAATTAAATAATTATGATCTTCGCTACCAACTATAGCTGTGGGTTTGCAATGTGCCATTTATTCCTTCACAACAAAAATGGGCTCTGAAAAAAGAAGGAATGAGCAATATCACCCACTCAGAACACTGGAGGTCAAACTAAGGATATAGTAACGTATCAAGAAATAAAATGCTGTCAACTACTCACCATTATTCCTAACTCATCACAGAGTTCATAGAATTCATCCTGCTCGTAAATTCCTCCTCCCCACACCCGGAGAGTATTCATGTTAGCATCCACCACAGATTGCAAAAGGAGCCGTAGCCTATAGGAAAAAAATTTAAAACAAATGCTAATTTGAAAATTTGGGGTGTTAAAAAAAGACTTCAAAAGCACACTGATAAACACATTTGAAACCTCTGTTAGAAAAAACACATTTTAAAATTATGATGGTTTGGATATAATGCTATGTGAAGAAAGTGAGACAAAATTATATATACATTAACTGTAAGCACATAAAATAAACCTAGAAAAATTATGGGTGATTTATTTTCTCTGCTTTCTAAATTTTCAGCAACATTATTATACTATTTTTAAAACCAAACCTTTGTCTTAAAGTTATTCCTATAGAAAAATAGTTATAATCCTTGAAAAGTACGCGTTAATGTTATATAACCATTTTGCGCTACAAGACAAAAATCAGAGTTTGAATATTAGTACCGAGCTCACTCTTATCTCCCTTTTTACAATTCCATCAGTTCAGAACTTCTTTCTCCAGGAAATTTCCTTTCTGTGTTTCCAATTCCTGTTCACATTACCGTCAGGAAAGTCTAGAAATTTACAGCCACTTTGAGAGCATGTACCCGCCATCTCCAGACCAGCACCCAGAAAGGAACAAGAAAGACCAATAACAGCCTGGCCGGGGACCCAGGGCATACTGTCAGCACGGGCACCCACGGGCGGGTTCACCAATTGGCCCAGCTGTGCTGAACAGCCGCCAACAAAACCAGCCAGCAGAAGAGTGAAGCATTTAAAAGGAAGAGAGACAGCAAATTATCTGTGCCTATGTCTGGAGAATAACCTCATTTCATATGAAATTCAAAACAATATACCACATTTTAAAGTACAAGGAAATTACTACCAGTTTTAGCAAAATTAGAGTATAGTTACCAACCACATCTACATTCTAAACACGAAAGAACATACTACAAGACATAGTTATACATGCATTTGTAAGTAAGTTAAACGTGTTTATTTTCACTTCACAAGGTTTATCTTCACTATCAAAAGATAGTAGTTTACAAACCCAATCAGGAAATGTTACTTTCTTTTAAAGTTCTATTCTCAAAGCTTCAGAAAAACACTTGAAATTGTTTTCTAGATTTAGAATTTTAAAGATTTTTTTTAGTTCTTTTTATTAAGGTTAAAGTAAAGGACTATGCAAAAATCTTAGCAGGAAGAGGTAAGCCTGGGTTTCCATTCTTTTAAAAACATGCACAAAAATATGTAATGTATACTTCAAAAAATGGGGGCAAAAAACAAATTACAATCATCTTTTATTTTTCAGGAACCAACTATCCAAACTGTGCATTAGTCATTTTCTTGTTCCTCCAGAGAAAATATATAATAGTCTTCTAAAATTTGGATGATTTCAGCAGTCTCAAATAGTTCAGCTGTAAGTTATCTATAGCTCATGAGAATGGAATACATAATTTAAAAATCCTTTCCATTCTAAAGTTTCCATCATCCTAGAATTTATATTATCCCTCAGTTTCTTCCACTGGAACTGAAGTAAAAATGTGCAACTCTTAAACTTTGTAGGGCTGTTAATAAAAAGGGGAACAAGAAAAGAAACATGATAACTTACAACTCAGAGTTTACTCGATCTTGGAATGAATCTGCTGGGATCCAGTTTGATCCTTTCAGAAATATGGGAAATTCATTAATTTTGAAGTAGAAGCTCAGACCAGGCGACCCTTCTATGGGCTCTTCTATAAGTTCCACTGTCCTAAAATAAACCTATCATGAACAGAGTTAAATACTGAAAATCAAATTTAAAATATAAGCAAAAGAGATTAAAAAGAAAAGCAAACTTGAACAATTTACATAAACACAATTTAATGTTAATTTTCTATTTGCTATGAAGTACTTAGCATGAAAGTACGCATTATATATATATATACATATATATATGTGTATATATATATATATACACCCATATAAATTATTGAGAGATTTTGTTTTCTGTTTTTAAAAAATATAGAAGCCATTAAGGACCGAGATATATTGCAGTCTTCCTCATGAAATAGGCATTTGTAATTACAATCAAAGAAATAGATTTGAAGATAATAATTCAAAATTAAAACGAAAATTGATATGATTTCACAAAAAAGGGGGTAATTGCTGCCAGTTTAACTGACACATCTTTGATTGAAAAACACATTCTCATTTCAGTATTGTTAAAATATGCCAAAATGTGCACCTTAGAATCAAAGAAATATAGCACAAGGTATTCCATAATTTAACAACTTTCCAATCTTAATAGCACATTACTGTAAAATCACTTTGTTTAATAGGCAATTTAATCCTAACTAATTATCACATTAAACTCAATGTTTGAGAGAGCTCTCAAAGAGCTCCTCTCCTTTCTAACTGCATATCTGTGTGAGGTCAGATTTTCCTCATATGTGACGACAAAACGTACATACTGAAAATTGACTGAATGCAGAAGCAGATGGGAATCCAGCTGTCTTCTATAAAGCAAAACATTAGCGAGATTTACAAACATGTAAAACTATGTGATTATTCTCTCTAAAATTCTTTTTTGTAAATATATTTATTTTTCATAAAATAACTCATATGGTAACATGTCATGGGTTTATTATTGAGATTTAAAATAAATAAGTATTTAATTCTCAGTTTTAAAATTTACCCACATAAATAAAAGCACTTTGGGGTCTCAGTTATTTTTACAAATGTAAAGCAATTCTGAGTCCAAAAAATTTTGAGACTCACTAATCTGAAAATAGGACTCACTTATTTCTTTATATCTATTAATTCTATTACAAATATTATTAACGAACGATAAAGCACATCTTCCAACATGTTTGCTTTTTTTTTTCTTTTTGGTGTACATTTTCTTATAAAAAGACAGCTATCCCTATCTCCCAACTTTATACCCAGGTCAAAGTAAACCTTAAATCATCTGACAGTGCCTCAAAGGAGAAGCGGTAAATACCAGCCATTTTTCCCTCTGTGCATTCTTTGACAGGTTAAAGGCTGGTGGGTCTGAGATTAGTGTCAGTAATTCTCCCTGTCCTCTGGCAGTCTTGATAAGTAACATAAAAGCCTTCTTCTACAACAAGTATTTTACTTCATAGAAAATAATAGGCTCTGAAAGAGGTTTTTAAAAAGACCCTCGAGTAACACATATTTACATCCAGAGTGAATATATTATCTTCTTACTACATCAAAAATATTTTAAATAGCCCAACAAAGTCAATTACTATCTAAAACTGGAAAAAAAGGGGTAAATATCTAAGAACCTAAAAGTGTAAGTCAAGCAGTTTGAATTTTAACTTTCTTAATTTCAAAACTTTTCTATAGTTGAAGGTTCTATTAGCAACTTTGAAATTGGCTTTATTATTGCATTTTTAAAATAGAAGGGTTAACTTAAAAAGTACAAGACAGCTGAATGAATTTTTTAGACAAGAGTTAAGAATATCTTAACTAAAGGGCTTAAGAGGGGTGTGACTGTTAGGATAATAGTGTACTTCTCAAATTTCTTTCTCTGGGCAGACCAAACAGATTAATATATAATGAATCATTGATTCATAAACTGAGTATTACTCTCAGCTGTTTGTAATCAAATACTTAAAAAGTTTTCATACAATCACCAGATTTTCAAAAAAGTAATTTTCTTTAAAAAAAACAAAACAAAACTTATTTCTAAACACTGGCAAATGTTACCTGAAATATTTTTAAAATACTTTTTATGGATTTCCAAAACACACCTTCTAAAATCATCTCACACCTATCATACATTTTTAGAAACAACAAAACACCACCTTTCTGTCTGCTCTGAAAGTGCTCTAACAGGCAGAAGTATGGGGAAAACAAGTGCTGGAACCCCACAAAGAGCTCTCCTCAACCGGGCCTGTGCAGGATGACACACGAGAGACGCTCTCTGTTGTGCCCTGAAAGTCTGCAGACAGCACAACCAGAGTTTACAGATTAGAGTTTATATATCATCATTGTTACCTGGTATCTTTGTACCCAGATACATATTTATTGTATCTGACACTAGATAGGGGCACTTTTTAACACTCCCTCTTCTATACAACAAAATTAACACCAAGATTAATAGTGAAATGAAATGAATAAGGATAATGGCCCAAAAAAGATGCAGACATGAAGCTTTCTTTTGTTTAACTTTATATGGAAAAACATGCCATGTTCAAATAAAATAAATATTAAAGTATAAAAAAAGAAAAAGTAATAGATTCATATATTTGATTAATGTGTCTTTAAAAAAAAGGAAATAACATATCTACATATGTGTTTGTTATACAAACAAATAATATTTGCTATTTTGAGCCTTAACTTCTAAAAATACCAACAACTTTGTCAAAATTGATCTTTTTAAAATCTAATTTAATTTTCTAGTTAGTTTCAGGTGTACAAAACAATGTAATAGACATTTACACCCCTCACAAAGTGATAATCACCCCCCCCCAATCTACCACCTTTCTGACATCATATATAGCTATTTCAATACCATTGACTATTTTGACAATGCTGTACTCCACATAGTTGACATTCAATATTATTCTACTTCAGCTTCAGATGTATAGAGTACTGATCAGGCATCTACACAGTCTATGACGTGATCCCCTGATAAGTCCAGTGCCCATCTGACACCCTGCATAATCTTTACAACATTACTGATTATATTCCCCATACTGTATTTCATATCCCCATGGCTATATTATGACTCCTATTTTGCACTTTCTAATCCCTTCTCCTTCTCCCCCATCTCCAACCCCCTCCCATCTAGCAACCATCAGTTTTTCTCTGTACCTCTGAGTCTATTTCTGTTTAGTTTGCTCATTTATTCTATTCTTTAAATTCTACATATAAGTGAGATCACATGGTATTGGTCTTTCTCATTCGGACTTATTCCACTAGGCATAATATTCTCTAGGTCCACCCATGTTGTTGAAAATGGTAAGATGTCATTCTTTTTTATGGCCAAGTAATGCTCCATTGTATAAATGTACCACAGTTTCTTTATCCAATCGTCTATTGATGGGCATTTCGGTTATTTCCATATCTTGGCTATTGTGAATAGCACTAAAATAAACACAGGGGTGCATATATTTTTTACAAATTAGTGTTTTGGATTCCTTTGGATAGATACCCAGGAGTGGAATTGCAGGTTCATAAGGTAGGACCATTTTCAATTTTTTTTATGTACTTCCATACTGTTTTCCATAGTGGCTGCACCAATCTGCAATCCCACCAACAGTGCACAAGTGTTCCTTTTTCTCCACATCCTCACCGACACTTGTTGTTTGTTGATTTATTGATGATATCCGTTCTGACAGGAATGAGGTGGTATCTCATTATGGTTTTTATTTGGATTTCTCTAATAATTAGTGAGATTGAGCATTTTTTCATGTCTGTTGGCCATCTGTATGTCCTCTTTAGAGACATGTCTCTTCATGTCCTCTACTCATTTTTTCATTGGGTTTGTTTTTCTAGCGTTGAGCTTTATGAATTTCTTTTATAAATTTTGGATATTAACCCCTTATCAGATGTATCATTGACAAATATCTTCACATTCAGTAGGACGTCTTTTTGTTTTATTGATGGCTTTCATTGCTGTAAAAAAATACTTTTTACTTTGATGTAATCAATCCCACATGTTTACTTCTTCTTTTGCTTCCCGTGTCTGAAGGGATATATCAATAAGACTATTACTAAGGGTAATGTCTGTGAATTTACTTCCTACATTTTCTTCTAGGAGTTTTATGGTTTCAGGTCTTACATTTAAGTCTTTAATCCATTTTGAATTTATTCTTGTATATGATGTAAGAAGACAGTCCAGCTTCATTTTTTTTGCATGTGTCTGTCCAGTTTTCCCAGCACCATTTATTTAATAGACAGTCTTTACCCCAGTGTAAATTCTTGCTTCCATTGTCATAGATTAAATGACCATATAGGCATGGTATATAAATCCATATAGGCATGGATTTATTTCTGGGTTCTCTATTCCGTTCCATTGATCTATGTGTCTGTTTTTATGATTACTATACCCTTGTAGTAAGTTTTGACGTCAAGTAGAGTGATATCTCCCACTTTGTTCTTATTTCTGAAGATTGTCATGGCTATTTGGGGTCTTTTATGATTCCATATGAATTTTAGGATTATTTGTTCTAGTTATGGGGAAAATGTCATTAGTAGTTTGATAGGGATTGCATCAAATCTATGTATTGCCTTTTCATGCCTTCAATGTAGTATGACATTTTAACTATATTAATTCTTCCTATCCATGACCATGGTATATGTTTCAATTTATTTGTATCTTCTTTAATTTCTCTCTTCAATGTCTTATAATTTTCTGAGTACAGGTCTTTTACTTCCTTGGTTAAATTTATTCCTAAATATTTTATTGTTTTTGAAGCAATTGTTTGTGGAATTGTTTTCTTAATTTCTCCTTTTAATACTTTGTTATTGGTATATACAAATGCAACTGGTTTCTGAATATTAATTTTGTATCCTGCTACTTTACTAAATTAATTTATCAATTCTAATAGTTTTTTGGTAGAATCTTTAGTGTTCTCTATATGTAGTATCATGTCATCTACAAATAATGACAATTTTACTTCCTCCTTTCCAATTTGGATGCCTTTTATTTCTTCTTCTTGTCTGATTGAGGTGGCTAGAATTTCCAGTACTATGTTGACTAAAAGTGGTGAAAGTGGACAACCGTGTCTTGTTCCTGATCTTAAGGGGAATACTCTTAGCTTTTCCCCATTGAGTATGATGTTAGCTGTGGGTTTATCACATATGGCCTTTATTATGTAGAGGCATGATCACTCTGTTCTCACCTTGCTAAGAGTTTTTATCATAAATAGATGTTTGACTTTGTCAAATGCTTTCTCTGCATCTATTGATATGACCACATCACTTTTATTTTTCATTTTGTTAATATGGTGTATCACATTAATTTATTTGTGGATATTGAACCAAACTTGCATACCAGGAATGAATCCTACTTGATCATGGCATATGATCTTTTTAATGTATTGCTGAATTCGGTTTGCTAACATTTTGTTGAGGATTTTTGCATCTATGTTCATTAGGGATGTCAGCCTATAGTTTTTGTGTTTTTTTGTAATGTCTTTGTCTGGTTTTGGGACCATGGTAATAGTGGTCTCATAAAATGAGCTTTGGAGCCTTCCCTCCTTTTGGAATTTTTGCAATAGTTTGAGAAGAATAGGTGACAATTCTTTTTTGAATGTTTGGTAAAATTCATCTGTGAGGCAATCTGGTCCAGGACTTTTGTTTGTTTGGAGCTTGTTGATTACTGATTCAATTTTGTTAGCAGTAATTGGTCTGTTCAGATTTTCTATTTCTTCTTGATTCAGCCTTGGAAGAGTGTATGCTTCTAGGAATTTATCAATTTCTTCCAGATTGTCTAATATGTTGGTTATAGTTGCTCACAGTATTTTCTTAAAATTTTTTTGTATTTCTGTTGTGTCTGTTGTCACTTCTCCTTTTCCATTTCTGATTTTATTAATTTGGGTCCTCTCTTTTTCTTGATGACTCTGGCTAACAATTTTGCTTATCTTTTCAAAGAATCAGCTCTTGATTTCATTGATCTTTTGTATTGTTTTTGTGGTCCTATTTCATTTATTTCTGCTCTTTATTATTTCCTTCCTTGTACTCCCTTTGGGCTTATTTTGCTGTTTTTTTTTTTCAGTTCCCTTAGGTTTAAAGACAGACTGGTGATTTGAGATTTTTCTTGTTTCTTTAGGTAGGCCTGCATTGCTATGAATTTCCCTCTTAGGATTGCTTTTGCTGCTTCCCATTGATTTGGGGTCATTGTGTTTTCATTTTTGTTTGTCTCAAGGTATCTTTTGATTTATTCCTTGATCTCATTATTGACCCATTCATTATTTAGTAGCATGTTATTCAGCCCCCATGGGTTTGTGTTTTCCAGTTTTCTTCTGGTAATTGAGTTCTAGTTTCACAGCACTGTGGTCAGAGAAGATGCTTGATATGATTTTAATATTCTTAAATTTACTGAGACTTGTTTTGTGGCCTACCACATGGTCTATTTTGGAAAATGTTCCATATGCACTTGAAAAGAATGTATATTCTGCTGCTTTGGGGTGAAATGCTCTAAAAATATCTATTAAATCCAATTGGTATAATGTGTCATTTAAGGCCACTGTTTCCGTATTGATTTTCTGTCTGGAGGATCTGTCCATTGGTGTCAGTGGGGTGTTGTACTCCCCTACTGTGATTGTGTTATTATTGATCTCTGTTTTTATGTTGGTAAATATCTGTTTTATATATCTAGGTGCTCCTATGTTGTGGTGCATAAATGTTTACTAGAGTTATGTCCTCTTGTTGGATCAATCCCTTTTTTATTATGTAGTAAAAATTGATCTTCTTTGCATATATATGTTTTACAAAGAATGTAGCCAGATTTGTCCATCAATCCTTGCATAGTCAATGGAAAACATCTTCAATTAATTTTAATTTAGAAATGTTCTTTCAAACAAAGCCAAAGATAAACAAATATTTTTGGGCAGTATTTGACATAAAAATAAGTTTGGCAGAAATTCACAAAAATCCCACTTCACATTAAATTCCAAAAAATGCAGGAGTATCCACGCCATTGTTTCTTTGAGATCCATTTAAACTGCTTATAAATGACACTGAAGTCAAAAAATTTCTACTTCTCAAGTACTTCTTCAGAAATATCAGAAAAACATGGCTGAATGAGAATGAACAAGACATCATTTGACTCATTGCTTTAGAACAAGTATCCAGTTCTTGGTGAAGATGACTGGGGTATTGAACATTGCTATTTTTATTTTTCATGGTAATGTGACAATAGCATATTTGGTTGTTTTTCCTAGCACTCTTCTTTAAAATTTGATTATTTTTTTCTATATAAATGTCTATTTCCTTATACTTTGTTGTTGCACAGTACATAGTCTTCACCAAAATTTCTGTGCATTTATGTTAAAAGAATTTTAAAGCTTGTTATTTCACTGTACATTATTCAAGGTAGATTCCAGCTATTTGCACATATGTTTGTATCTGATTGACTTCATCTAAAATTCTACACCAGGAAAAAAAATAAAGATAATTCAGAAGAGAAAAACTGTACAAACAGAGGACAAAATGTGAGCTGATTTACATGTCCACATTTCTTTGGATCACACAGTAGTTCAAAATTCAGATTAATTTTTTCAAAATTTAGCTTTACTGTGCCCTAGTTTCATAATGAGCATTCCATCTTGTCTAGGAAAGACTTTCTGTGCTTTTTCCAATGATGAGGTGAGACAAAAAAGAATGAATAAAATTTTTCCAAAGGTCCAGAAAACATCACACATGAAGAAATGTTTCCAAAAGAGAAAATTCCACAAGTTTCAAAGAATAATTTCCAGGAGGCAGAAATAAAACCTGGGATTAATCTCTTTGATTTTTTTATGGACTCCACTGTGAACTAGCCACATATGCAGCACTCCGATACTACTGACCACAACAGAGGTTCATGAAACAATGATCCACTTGTTTCAAGACAGCTTCTGTAAGATCAGCAGCAGTCCATTCAGAAATATCAGAATGATTTCTTTACTTTAACACTATCACCTTCTATATGGACATATTTGATTAACTCACACATTTGATCTCTGTATGAAGCATATAGAGTGCTAGTACAAAGAATTCCAAGGTATTTTGTTTTTTTTAACATCTGCCACTACTAAAACACACCACTGATGTCATATTTTACTTCGATCCTTTCTCCAGTTTTAAAACATTAACAAATTTTAAAAAGAATAAATTTCAATTCTAAAGATATTAAAATTAGTAAAATATTTTGTATATGAACTCAATATGCACTAACCAAGCAAAATATTACATATTACACATCCCAGCTCACACTTTTCTCTGAGTATTTTTTTTAATACATACTTTTATTTTTTAGGGCAATTTAAGTTTCACAGCAAAATTGAGGGAAGGGTACGGAAATGGCCTACCCCCACAATGCACAGCCTCCCTCATTATCAACATTCCCCACCACAGTGGTACAGTGGTTATAACTGATGAACCTACACTGACACATCATAATCACCCAAAGTCCACAGTTGACATGAGTGTTTGTTTATGGTGTTGTACATTCTATGGGTTTGGACAAATGTGTAATGACATGTTCCAGGACAACAGATAAGTAGAAGGTCCAGAGAGTAAACAAGCAAGATCAGGGAAATAAGGAAATGGCTCTAGGAGAGAGTTTCAAGAAAAGAAATGACAAAAATTAAAATAATAATAATAGTAATAAACAATAGATAGATTACCTAGTGAGTATGATTATATTTTAACGGTATTTCAAGTACATTAGAGAGTTTGTATATAATTTAGAGGAAAATAAAGGAAAAGCAAAGCAACTGGAAACAAGAGGCAATTATTAACTCTAAGGAAAACAGAAAGTTTCACAAGAAAGGAAATACAATTTGAGTACACCGTGTAGTTCAGCTTTGAATAGTATTTTCATAATATAATAATGTAAACACTGAATATTAGTTAACAAAAATGGCCTTTGACTACATTGGGAAAATGTATACGTTAGGGCCAAGCAGGGGTCATCAGAGAATCATGTAAGAGAGCTTTATCCTCCTCCTCTAGATTAAAAGTCAGTTGATTATATACAAAACTGAAAAATTAAAAAAACACCAGTAGAAGCATGTTATTTGGGGAAATGAAGATAAACAACAGAAGAAATAAGTAAAAGTTAAAATGTATTGATTCTGAGGAGCGGGAAATAGGAATAGGAGGGGTTGAGCAACTGATCTATTTTTCGTATAAATCTCCTAGTAATATTTAAGCTTTTAAATTATACATATGTTTTACTCTGATATAAAATATAATTTAAAAACACAGTACAAAAATATAAATAAAATAATAATACTAGACTTATTGAGGTAATCATTTCATAAGGTAGACATTCATAAATGTCTAATCTCTATGTTGTATACCTAAAACAAATATAATATTGTAGGCCAACTGTAATTGAAAAACAAAAATATATATATTAAAAAATAATTAAATTACATAAACTTGCAATTAAGTAAATTATATTAAAAAACAAAAACCAAAAAAAATAAAAAGTAAAGTCTGATCCATTTAAAAATATAAATACAGCAAGTCTTCGAATAACATCATTTTGTTCAACCTTGTTTCATTATAGTGTTGATGAGGTGCAATAGAAACTTAACTCTTGCTTGTATCAGTTAGCCTATGGTAAACCTGATTTCATGATTTGTCATTTGGCTTACGTTGCGTAACCTACTGATGTTAAGTGAGGATTTACTATACATATACCCACACCCAAACACACACACACACAGAGCTTTTGAATGCCTGTAACTGTTACCAGTGATTATCTCTGAGTGGTGGGTTTATACGTAGGAGTTTTGTTAGTATTTTCTTTTCCTACAAAAATCTGTACCGTTATTTTAATATGAAATACACTTTCTTTAACAAAATATTTTTAAGTATTTGCTTACCTTAACTGATTTCTTAAACTTTAAGTCTTTATCCAGTTTAAAAAGAATTGTCATGTTGTACCCAGTCTGGTTTCCATGTCCATGAGGCCACCAAGTTTCTACAGTAATATTCTTTTAAGAAATAATATGAGTCATTCTAGCAGTCTGTAGTAAAATAATGTAATAATTCAGAGCATCATATCAACTTCTCATAGAAATTCCAGGTCCTAAAACAATATAACTCTCCCTCCCTATATTATGCCAAATTATGTCACCCATAGATAATACTGAAAAATCAACAATGCTAGGAGTTTAGCATGGATTGATATACCAAAAGGGAAAGGAAAGAACAGAATAACATAGGCATTCAAAAAAACAATTCTTCCCATTTCTATAGCTAAAGCTTACATTTATTGTACATTCTTAACATTTAGAAATGGACTTTGAGGTTCACTCTTCTTTTAAGCCCAGACCAAGAAACTGTTATGAGTTCTTACTTTGTCTGAAGAGTTACTAAATGATCATGAGTTTAGAATTAGAACTCTGCATGTAGCATAAACACAAATATTCAAAATGACTTACAAGTACCAAAAATAATCATTGAATTTAAATATAATGCTTAGAATGTGTTTTGGATTTAGAATACTGCAAATACTGCAGAAAAATTAAGATATCACACACACGTCGTTTCTTGAGAAGAAAGGATGCCAAATTTAACATGTTCTCCATTTTCTAAATCTTAAAACCTGGAAAAATCATTCCTTAGCTCACACATACACAGACTATATGAGTGGTTAAAAGTAAAGGAGAAAAGGGGAAAACGACATTTTTCTTTCACACTCAGAACCTTCTTTCTAACCATTTCTTTTGAACAGTATTGCTTTTCATCTAACCCTTCTCAGGAAGTACCATCATTCACCTTGTTAATTTTCACAAATAGCTGAACAATCCTTTTCCCAGGCTGAAGTTCAATGCTGTATGTCTGCTGTGTTTGCAATTTGGGGATTTCCACGATCACTTGACCACAGAGTGGCTTTGAGCTGACAACATCAAAAGAAGACTCTATTTCAAGATCCCACTCCTGGGCACGGTTATCTAAGGCATAAAGAGGGAAGAAAAGAAATATATATATATATATATGTATAAAATGTGCTAAGCATTATCACTGCACTCCTTAGGATTCGCTGAAGAAAAGACCAAAGCAGCTTCTAAACTAGTAAGTGCTCTGCAAATGCTATCGCAATAAAAAGTTCAGTGGAAATTCTCTTATAATCTTTAGAGTTTCATCCTTCATCCTAAAGAAGAACAACTAAAATTATATAGTTTGTATATACTTCTACTCTAAAAATATTACAACCGTAAGTCTTAAAAACTTTATAAATAGGGCACAAATAGAAAATTATAAATGAAAAGATAACATAAGTTTTCCAAGACTGATACCCACTTGTTCCTTTTGACAAAATAAAGAAAAAAACACTGAGGGTTTTAAGCCATATAATAAGGTACAAACATAGGTGTGAAAAATAAAGATATATTTTAAATGTAGATTACCTAGCCAAAAAATACTTATTGAGAACATTCTAGGTGCAGTGTACTTTGCTAAGTGATGGGAATGAAATGGTGATCAAGATAAACTTGGCCCTGCCCTCATGAGCTAATAGGATATAGACAAGTACGAAAGTGTGATAATAGTAGGATGGGAGAAGTAAAAGGTTATTCTGAGAAAATATTCACAGGAAAGAAGAACACCTCACTTAGGCTGGGTGAGGGAAGGCAAGAAAAGCAGTATCCAGCTGAGCCCAGAAGGATGCTTTAACTAAGTTCAGCAAAAAGCAAGTGTGAAGAGCCATGAGTGAGAATGAGCACTGCCTCAACAAGAGCTTGAGTGATGGAGAAACTGGTGTGGGAGCATGACTGAGGAGGCAGGCAGGGTCCGCTCATGCTGGAGGATCATGGGACAAGTCTGGCAACTTGACACTAAGTCAGTGGGAAGCCATGCAATTGAACATTTTCATGAAAAAGGATAATATGATCAGATTTACATTTTTCAAAAAATCACTAGGGACCCCAGGACAGTGATATACCAGGACGCTAATGGAAGAAGCAGAGAGACATGAAATTTCTATCTGTGTAGAAGGGGATGGAAAGTGCCACTTGGAAAATCCAGGAACAGAGAGGAAGAAAAGAAAAGGAAGAGGGAGCAAGGCTGAAGAGGAAGGTTGTGGGGAGAAAAGAAAGATGAGGCAGCTGCCTAAGGAATGGGACTTTGGGAAGCAGAATGTTTCAAGAGGGTTTTGAAGTAGCGTTTTAAATTATATATGAGCAATATGACCCTTCCTCCATCATCTATTTAATTTACATTGTTTAATATCTCCAGAATTGGATTTATGTTTTGGTTTGGGTTTTTAAGTAAGACAGTATGCCAAAGCAAGCTTTGGGCAAGAGCAAGGTGGAAAAGCAGGCCCGTATTTTTTAGGTTGCACAGGAGAAACCAGTGATAAAGTATCCGAAAAGGCTGGAGTGCCAGGGTAGTACTGCCACCAATGAAAGTTCTCATTCTTTACTGCCACAGAAAGGAGGTGCTGATGCACTTAAGTTTGTGTGATTTCTGGCAAGAAATTGAGAGAATACCTACTTAGTGGCTTCTGTTTTTCTTTCTGAAGAAGAGATGGGAGAAGGTTATCAGCTGAGAAATATCTTAGGAACCCTTCTCCTACAAATGAGGAAGGGATTGATAACTCTCCAGTTTCATCATCACAAAAGTTTGTAGGCTGATCAATGACTAAAGACTTCATAACTGGCATGTCTCACAAATGTAGAACCACAGCACACCTGTTCTAGGGATGATCACACTACATGTCATCACTTGCATCTCACATCAGCCAATAGTATAGATGGATTTAATGCACATTGAAGTAAACCTAATCCTGGACTTAAGAACTATTTTTACTTATTAAATGATTCATCCTTAGGAACACTAGTCAGTGAGTCATGAATTAGGTTTGTTCTGATCCAGCCAATTTTGCAGTTTACCCACCCACAGCCTCCAAGTTTTTCTAAGATACCACAAAATACATCAAGATAACCACACTTTTTTGTTAAAGATGCGTTTCTCTTACCGAATATATACTATGTCTTCTCAGTTTTCACTTTATGGCATTTTTATTGTTCTTAAACTCCAATTTGATCCAACGCTGTTTATTTTCTAAAATATGCCTAAATTTTTGACAGCTCCAAGACCTTTAGCTACCTATCATATTTCCTCTAGCTTCTCTTATTTCAAAAAATAATAATAGATAACATTTACCAAGGACTTACTATGAGCTACTCATTGTTTTACACTCTCAACATGTATTACCTTATTTAACCATCACAACATTGCTATATGGTAAATTCTATTATTATCATCACTTTATTGATGAGAAAACAGAGAAGTTAAGTAACTTTACCAAGGTCACACAGCTGATAAGTGGCTAAGCTTGGATATGAACTAAGACATCTGAAACTAGAGACTGTATACTTAACTTCTAAATTACGTCAATCTCATCCAAATAATTTCCCAAAAACCATGTCTCAGTGCTCAGAATTGTTACAGTGGGGAGGAGGTCTTATTATATAAGGGGGCATTTGTTTTAGTGATATCACGCTATGATAGGAATCAAATATGTCTTTTGGCTGAGTGTTCAACCACAACAGCCCAGATTCATAAAAGTTTTGAACTAGAAGTATGCTGACAGATCACATAGTCTACTTTCTGATGGGTTTTGGTTCCCTCTAGACCACAGACTGGCAAACTATGGTCTTTGGGCCAAATCTGACCCACATCGAGTGTTTATACATAAAATTTTATTGGAACACAGCTATTATGGACTGAGTTGTGTCCCATTCCAAAAAAAATCATATGTTGATGCCCTAACCCCCCAATGTGATTGTTTCTTGGGGTCTTTAGGAGGTAATTAAGTTTAATACTTTCTTTCTTTCTCTCCCCACCCCTGACCCCTCCACCCCCATGTGAGGACATAGAGAGAACAGTGGTCATCTGCAAGCTAGGAAGACAGCCCTCACCACAAACTAAATTAGCCAGTACCTTGACCTTGGACTTCCCGGTTTCCAGAACTGTGAGAAATCAATTTCCGTTGTTTAAGCCCCATAGTCCACAGCATTTTGTTATGGCCACCCAAGCAAGCTAAGACAACAACCATACTCATTTGTTTACATTGTCTTTGATGGCCTTTGCACTCCAACGGCAGAGCTGTGCAGCTTCAGTACAGGCCATGGGATCCAAAAGCCTAAAATACTCGTTATCTGCCTTATTACAGAGTAAGTTTACTGATCCTTAACCTAGAGTATTTACCTCAAACGATCATTCTTTCTTTAATATCCATAATGACAAAAACCTCTGCCTACAAAATAGCCTTCCCTTTTTGCTAGCCTCGATGATGGTCAAGTCATTCTTTACACTGATTTAAATCCACTTTTCTTTCATTACCAACCTAAAGATTTTAGTTCTGCCCTCTAGGCAAGCACGTCCTATCAACCAATAATCACTAAGTTCAAGCAGACTCCTTTGATGCTTCCTATCACCACTTCTTCGGTGGGGAATTAGCTGTTTCTAAGGCCCTCAGGAGGGAAGACAAATAATGCAATTCCCAAGGTTACTGGCAAAATTCCCCAGTTTCCATTGCTTCTACCATGGAAAGTTCTAAAGTAAATCTGCACTCTTTCAGAGCTCATCCTGTTAACTCCTTTTTTCACTAAATGAAAAAAATTAAGGCTGTGGAATTAAAACCCCAATATAAAGATTCACAGGCCTATTATGTCATTACTGGATACACAATACCCACATATTTTTACTTTCTCCTCTTCTTCCAAATGAAGTTCAACTCTTCCTCCCAGAAGCCATGGAGAATTTGAGTAGTTTAGGCTCAAAAAGCACATTTAGAGTCTTAATAATTTTCCTGGTACTGACAGGTCACATCTTTTCACTTGGTAATTTTAAAATATAGAATACTATTTTGAGTTAAGGAGAGCTCCCTCTTTTAAATTGAGACCCATTTCTAGAATACAGCTTCCAGTCCTATCTCTCCTAGCATTAACAAGTTACTGTTTCCTAGAGAATACCTATCACACCAGCTCTCCAGAAGTAGAATGCAAGATCATTTCACATATGGACAAAGTACTGGGAATGGAGATATGAGAAAAGATTCTTTTTTTCAATTACAGTTAACATTCAGTATTACATTTATTTAAGGCATACAGAATAATAGACATTTATATAACTTATGAAGTGATCCCCCCCAATAAGTCTAGTACCCACCTGGCACCAGACATACTTATTATATTATTGACTATATTCCCTATGCTGTACCTTACATCCCCATGACTATTTTGTAACTGCCAATTTGCACTTCTTAATCCCTTCACCTTTCTCACCAGTCCCTTAAGCCCCCTCTCATCTGGCAACCAACAGTTTGTTCTCTATATCTATGAATTTGCTTCTGTCTTGTTTGTTCATTTACGTATTTTGTTTTCTATGTTCCACATATCAGTGAAATCATATGGTATTTGTCTTTCTCTGATTTATTTCATTTAGCATAACACCCTCTAGGTCCATCCACATGGTCACAAATGGTAAAATTTCATTATTTTTTATGGTCAAGTAGTATTCCATTATATATGTACCGTGTCTTCTTTATCCAATCATCTATCGATGGACAGTTAGGTTCTTCCATGTCTTGGCTATTGTATATGAGATGTCCTGTCTCTTGTTGTAGCTTTTGTTTTAAAGTCTATTTTGTCTGATACAAGTATTACTACTCCAGATTTTTGTTTATTTGTTTCCATTTGCATGAAATATCTTTTTCCATCCTTTTACTTTCAATCTGTGTGTGTTTTTCAATCTGAAGTGGGTCTCATGTAAGCACATATGTATGGATTTTATTTTCTTATCCATTCAGCCACCCTATGTCTTTTGATTGGAACATTTAATCCATTTACATTTAAAGTAATTGTTGATAGGTATGTAGTTATTGCCATTTTATTATTCATGCATTTGATCTTCTCTTTTTCTTCTTCTTCCTAAAGAAGTCCCTTTAACATTTCTTGTAATACTGGTTTGGTGGTGAGGAGCTCCTTTTGCTTTTTCTTGTCTGGGAAACTCTTTATCTGTCCTTCGATTCTAAATGATAAACTTGCTGGGTAGAGTAATCTTTGTTGTAGGTCCTTGCTTTTCATCACTTTAGATATTTTATGCCAATCCTTCCTGGCCTGCAAAGTTTCTGTTGAGAAATCAGCTGATAGTATTATGGGAGCTCCGTTGTACACTAACAAACTGCTTTTCTCTTGCTGCTTTTAAGATTCTTTGTCTTTAACCTCAGCATTTTATAATAATTATGATGTGTCTTGGTGTGGGATTCTTTGGGTTCACCTTGTTTGGGACTCTCTGTACTTCCTGGACTTGTATGTTTATTTCCTACACCAGGTTAGGGAGGTTTTCAGTCATTACTTCTTCAAATAGGTTTTCAATTCTTTGTTCTGTCTCCTCCCCTTCAGGTTCTCTTATGATGTCAATCTGTTGTGCTGATGCTATACCAGAGGTTATAAAAAATCAGTGATTCTCATTTATTTTTTGCTTTTTCCTGTTCCAACTGGGTGTTTTCTGCTACCTTGTCTTCCAAATCACTGACTCAGTGCTCTGCATCATCTAGTACGCTGCTGGTTGCATCTAATGTATTCTTCATTTCAGTTATTGTATTCTTCATTTCTGACTGGTTCTTTTTAGTTTCTATCTCTTTGTGTAAGATCTCACTGACTTCATCTAGTCTTCCCCTAACTTCATTGAGCATCCTTATAACCAGTGTTTTGAACTCTATCTGGTAGATTGCTTGCCTTCTAAATTATAGAGCAGCTGCCCTTGAGAACCATCTGAAGACTAGCAGAACAGATTGTAATTAAGCCTCAAGTATCAAAGTCTTCATTAAGTCATACACCTAACTTCAAGAAAAAGTGGGTTCTCCCACACTTATACCCTCACTAGGTTGTAATGACCTATAATTTACAAACACAGGGAAAATCATGGAATGTTAGAGGCAGAAAAAAACTTGGCAATCTCCTAGTTACTTTGTAGATGAGGTTTCTGAGGCCTAATTGTAGAATCTAGCTCAAAAGCTCCCAAGACAGTGGACGGATGACGGCCCAGGTTTCCTGACTTCAATGTTCTCTACCTTCTACAAACCTCTCAGAGGTGCCTACCATAAAAATAAAAAAAAGACACTAGGAGGTACACACTAATTTAAATTTGTATATGAACAATGAGGAAAACTAAAAACAATGGTACTTTCTCCCTTTCAGAGCACCAAGTCCAAATATCAAATACATTCAATGTGAAACAAAGCATTTTGGGGGGGATAGGGGGAGGGCTGTAACAACAAAATGTTATCCTCTTTATAAGAGGATCTTTGTAAAAAAGAAAGAACATGGAAATCAACAACAAAGAACGTGTCTGATCCTCCATAATTATATGGTGCCACCGTTCCTCCATTTGTCAAACCATCATCTTTGTAACCTAAACTACCTGACGAGGGCATGAGAACAGTTATGTGAGCATTTCTGTCAAACAGTGGAAATGTATTTCTTGAATAATTATTATCTATAAACCTTGACAAGCACGATAAATTACACCCCACCCCAAAAAAGCAAAGACGTTGAATTTATTAATACTTAGAGAAACAAAATATACCCACAGGTCACAGTTAAGAATCCAGGATGGCATCTGGGCAGTTAAGAACTAGCAAGGAAATGGAAGAACATTTAGGTCAGCCTGGGATGGATCTGCAAATGTTGGTATTGCTTATGTAAGATAAAAAAGATGCTTCATCTCTTTGGGGGGAAAAGCTATTCAGAGACAGCTGCCTTGATTAGCTTCTCCCTGCTGAGCTGCTCACAGCTCCTCCTCTCGCCTGCTCGCTTCTTGCATCTTTAATAGATGATGAAAAGCTTCAGTGAAAAGGTAGTCCTGGGCATTTGAAGAAACAGTAAGGACAACAAACTGAAATGACCAAGCCACAGAATGTTTAAATTCAAATGTAGGATATTTTCCTGTGCTCTTGCTAGAATTACAGGACAGACTTCAGCAGTTGCTTTTCAAAGAGCTAACAGCTTGCCTTAGCCTGAAAAGCAGGCTCACAGTTAGTTACAACAGCTGTTTTCCCCTTCTTTACCAAGCAGCAAGAACTCCTTGCCTACTCAGCAGGACAAAATCCTCAAAGATGAAATCCAGGTAACCCAGACACAAAGCAAAATCCCCCAAAAAACAAGGATAAATCAGAAAGTTTCAGAGAACAAAAGCTATTTATGCAACAAGGCAGCTAATCAGAGATTATTCAAGCAACCTACCTATCCATAAAGTTATTTTCAAGGGTAAATACTGTCATTTTATGGGTAAGGTACTTCAATCATGAATGTAAAAGTGATTCGAAATGAGTGCATCAAACAAGGCACTAAGCAAGACTGACAAATCTTTGTTCTACTGCAATATTATGTTGTCCGTATTAAGCTGTAAGCAAAGGGCAGCAATGACCTTCATTACAGGCCTCTGCTGGGCAGGCCAGGGTGAAGCTGAGAGCTAGATTCGCTCCTCCAACTCAAGACGAGCTCTCCAGAATGGAGGAGGGCGTGCTATAGGCTGAAGCAGCAAGTCAGTTTGGAGAGTGTGGGGGAGTGTGGCAGCATCTCTGAGGCAGTAGACGTACGTGCCCAAGCACAGCTCAAAGATCCACAGCTCACCTACCTAAGCGTGAGGAGGATTCACATGTCAAAAAACGTTTCTATAGTATTTTTTTCTAACTATGGTGACAAAAGATTAAACAATGTAGCATTTCATCAGAACATACTTATTATATATTTGGGCTTAATATGCTTATGTAACGTTGTGAAAACCTCATAAAACTAAACAATCATCCCTCCCTAATAAATTTTAGGGCCTAATGTGAACAATTCACATCAGGTTACAAATATGAAAGACCTAGCATAGAGAAGATGATCAATAAATGAATCTCTCTCTCTCTTTCACACACACCACGACGACCACCACCACCATCACCACCACCACACAGGGCCTCCCTTTTGGGCCAGAGTATTTGCTTATAAATGTCCTAATCTCTGGAACTGGAGCATACCCCCCTACCAGTTGTCTTCTCCCTATATCCCCTCCCACCACATCTTAGAAACCCAAGTCCCCCCCTAGACTTTTCCCTCCACCGCCTACCCACCCACCCCTTACCAGCAGATGGCCTCAGTCTCCAGTCTCCTGATCAAGGGAAAAGAACAGTAGTCTTCTAAGCACCCAGTAAAAAGCATCTGAGCTTCCCTTTTTCAACAGCAGGGTCAATCTTTCACTGTTTAAAATACTGAAAATACAGGTGTCGTAAAACAGCTACTGCTATTTCAAACCTTATTAGAATATTTCAGGGCTAAAGATGAATCTTTCAAGTAAATATTTTCTAATGAGGTTGTAAAGAAAGCTACATCAGTGAAATGATATCTTAATATCTAGATAAATAACAAGAGCCAAAGATATAATGGGAGGATATCTTGTTTTCCTTTGACCTCAGTATGTTTTCAAATACAAATGTGTTTTTATAATCTTAAACATTAAGATACGTGAAAATCATTTAGGAAGCTGAGGTTAAGGCAAAAATCAAACAAATGGTCACAGGATATTGAAAACTGCAAAAGTTTAGCAACCACTATTAGAACGACTGAGAATGCAGAACAGAAATACATACAGTACTCATACGAGGTCTGACAAGTTCGCAAGCTTGTTACAACGATCTTGCTAACCTTTTTTGATATCAGAGGGATAATTCATTATGAATTTGCACTAACTGGACAAACAGCTAACCAAGTTTACTATTTGGAAGTGCTGAAAAGGCTGCGTGAAAAAGTTAGACAACCTGAACTTCTTGCCAGCAACTCATGGCTCTTGTATCACGACAATGCACCAGCTCACATGGCACTGTCTGTGAGGGAGTTTTTAGCCAGTAAACAAGTAACTGTATTGGAACACCCTCCCTACTCACCTGATCTGGCCCCCAGTGACTTCTTTCTTTACCCAAAGGTAAAGGAAATATTGAAGGAAGACATTTTGATGACATTCAGGACATCAAGGGTAATACAATGGCAGCTCTGATGGCCATTCCAGAAAAAGAGTTCCAAAATTGCTTTGAAGGGTGAACTAGGCTCAGGCGTCTGTACAGCTTCCCAAGGGGAGCACTTCAAAGGTGACCGTAGTGATATTCAGCAATGAGGTATGTAGCACTTTTTCTAGGATAAGTTTGCGAACTTAATTGTCCAACATTGTGTATATATGTATGTGTGTACACACACACACACAGCAAATTAATTTCAAATTAATTTTTTAAAAGTCTAACACCTTTTGTCATACTACACACAATTAAATTGGGAGATTATGGTTGGTCATTTGATATTGAGTAGTAAACTCATTAATTTTAAGTTAAGAAATAAATTGAACATTTAGAAAAGCAAAAATGTTATCTCTTTCTATCCTCCATAAGGAGAAAACAAAAGTGTCACAAGTCAAATTAGTTTAGCCCTTCATCATGAGTTGGCTGAAATTACTAGATATATTAGTTTGTTTTAGCTACTTTTCCCCCCTTACTATAGGAACAATATATGCTCAATATCAAAATTTAGAAAACAATTGAGCAGAATAAAATGTGAACTATCTGTAGTATCAATTCCCAGAGATAGCCACCATTTTCATTAGTTCTAACCAACCTCATTTCACACTTAAATTTTTAAAAGTAATATATTTTATTTTAAATAAAAATGTATCTGTTTTTGATACAAACTAATTAGTTTTATTTTTAGTAACTCTTACAATGCCTGCCTCATAGTATGTACCAAATAAATGCACAGAAGTATCCACAATATATTAGCTTATTCTATTTATTTTTCAACTTTTAAAAATTTCTATTGATTTCAGTGATGAAAAAAATTCAGAAAATCTCCTAAAGAAGCTCCTTTCCTAATGCTTTCACTAAGGTTAAGCTTCAATTTTCTTTATTACATCAAATAACCAAATTGAAATCTACAGAATTAATCAAAAATAATTACTGCTTGCGGAATCTAAAGAAAAGAATAAGTGAATGAACCAATCAGAAACAGTTTTGGGGACAAAAAGGAAAAAACTGAGAGTTGTTAGATGGACGGGGGTGGGGATAAGGGGAAAGGTGAAGGGATTAGGAAACAGTCGGTAACCACAAATGGCCTCAGGGTTTTTGAAAATTAATTTGGGGAACGTAATCATTAATGTTGTAAAGATTTTGTTGGGTATCCGATGGACATGTGTCCTATTTGGGAGACCACCTCAGGGATACTGTGGATGCCTGATCATGGCACTGTACACCAGAAGCTAAACATTAATGAATGCCAACTATAATTTTATGTGTATAATGTGATGGCTCAGTATGAGGTCGGAGGGATAGTGGATGGGGGGAGGGGGGTTCACAGTGTGAGGGATAAAAATGATGAACGTCTAAATATTACCTTGTCTTGTACACCTTTAACTAATAAATTATTAAAAAACAATAATAATAATTACTGCTTAATATGCACAGGGCACATCTTCTAAACAGAAAATATTTTTCTCTATGTTAAGTACAAAATATACTGTAGTTATAAGACATTAAAAATGTAATTGATATGGGGAAATGATTACATGGAATTTAATTAAATTTTAAGCATAATTTAAATCAATTTAATTCAAATAAAATTCACCCAGTCATTAGCAACTAATAAATTGAACTCTAATGACTCATATTCAGGAAGAAATGTTTACCTTCATATTCAGACATTTTAATTAAACTAGAGTAGTGTTATCCAAATATTTTCAGGTATCAGGGGTCTCTGGAAATCTGTACTTTTTGCTAACCACCTAAAACATTGATTAAGCTTCAAAACCATTAAATAAGTAACTTTTTAAAAAATCACACCCCTTCTTAAAACAACTTTATTACGTATACCTGAGAAAAATTATGGGTAGGGATGGGGGAGAATGGACCACTATTCGATTTTAGTAGCACAACTCAGTTTAGACTATAAGAACATATAATCTGAAGAAGAGTGTGAAAAGAACTAAACTAGACAGCTGAAACATCCACACTTACAGGTGCAAGTTAGTTAGAGGATTTCATACCTTTTTAACATTTATACATGGCAGAAGCACCCAGTGACCTCTTCAATTATTAACCATCTCTGATTTGCGTTTGTCTTCTGCCTTTAGAAAACACAGACTAGGTTTGATTGAATACCAATCTAGGGTCACCAGAGCCCGAAAGGTAACAGAAGTCTTGCACTGCCACACTACTCCTTGCTTAATGATTCCATTGAGTCAGGCCTGCATGTAATTGGACTAAGCATCGTGAAGTATCATGGAAGATACACTTTCACCCCCATTTCCCTAGCTGCTCAAATCTTCACTGATCTTTGATTTTTCTGAACTCCTGGGACTCCCATCCCAGAAGCCCATCACACAGTCTGCTTGGTTTGGTAGCTGCTTATATCTCCCCACCCCACCCAAACAAAATGCAGGAATGAGAATACATACTGTCTTTCTTTTCTATGCTAAACAAACACAGTGCTCAGCAAAGAACTCACCAAATATTTGACCAGCTTTTAACTGATTCACTGACATCTGTGAAATTTCTGAACTTTTATTCAATGATCCTTTCTTGTGAATAGTTCCTTCACCTGCAAAAATAGTATTCTTTACCTTACAAAACTTTCTTTATGCCTTGTTTGCCTTCCAAGGGGGTGCATCATGGCCTTCAGAAGAGATAATGTGCAGTGAAAGAAAGTCAGCCCGATAATTTAAGCAAACCAAGAACTCAGCACAGTGAAGAAAGTGACCACAGGGGAAGCAAAACGGAGTACAAACCAGCAGGCCCCTTTCTTCTAAGAATACTTAGCTCAGGAAAACAACTGCTCGCTTCTCTCTCTCTCTCTCTCTCTCTCTCTTTCTTTTTGTTCTTTTCAAAATACATTAAAAGGCATCTACCTGCCTACTTACCTACTTTATATATTGTAAATTTTCATGACAAATCACAGTCTATACATATTTTTCACATTTTTTAATTTAATGTGCCACAAAATTTTTTAAAATAAGTCTCTGAAAAATAAATCCATATATCCAAATTATAAACTCAATTTTTTATGACACAGAAGAGGCTTAAAAGAGTAAAACAAGAAATCACACATCTTGACTTACCATATAGAGGGGAAAACGTGAAGTAGTTCAGATGGCAAATATTATAGGCTTCAATTCTAACATCTTTCCAGATGCCCTGGGTAGGAAAGGCAGGCCCCCAGTCCCAACTAAAGGAACACTGCTCCTGCAATTTCAAAGGGAAAAAAAGTAGAATCTGATTATCATGAAATTTAAATATAAAAAACCTTTTCTTTTAAAAATGTTATAAAAGTGTATTAGTTTGCTAATTAATATAGGATGCCATAACAAAATACCACAGGTGGCTTAAACAACACAAATTTATTTTTTCACAGTTCTGGAGGCTGGGAAGTCCAAGATCAAGGTGCTGGCAATGACGGTTTTTTCTGAAGCCTCTCTCCTGGGCTTATACATGGTCCTTTCCCACTGTGCCCTCACAAAGTGTTTTTTCTGTGTGCACACACACATCCCTAGTGTCTCTTTCTGTTGTCCAAATTTCCTCTTCTTCTAAGAACATCATTCATAATGGTCTCATTAATGGTCTACCCTAATGGTCTACCCTAACGGTCTCATTTAAATTAGTCACCTCTTTAAAGACCTTATCTCCAAATAGAGTTGCATTTTGAGCCACTGAGGATTGAGACCTCAACATACAAATTCGGGGGGGGGGGGGGGGTTAAGTCCATAATAGTGTGTGTGTGTGTGTGTGTGTGTGTGTGTGTGTGTGTTCCATACACAGTTTCTAAAATGACCCACGATGATCCACTCCTGGTATTCATGCCCCTGTGGAATCCTCTCCCCTTGAGTATGAATTAGACCTAGTCAATCACTTCTAACCATCAGAGGTGATAACTTCCAAAGTTATGTTATAAAAGACTGCACCTTCTGTTTTGGGCACCCTCTCCCACTCTCTCTTGTCCAAAGGGGAAGCCAGCTGCCATGTCATGAGGCAGCTCTGTAGAGAAGACCCCAGAAGTGAGCTTGGAAGCCAGTCTGAGGCCTGCCAATGACCACATGAGAGAATTTATGCACAAACACTTCAGGCCTAGTCGATGACTGCAGACCTGGGCCACAGCTTGACTGTAACCTCAGTGGTGCCCTTGAGCCAGAGGCACCCAGCTAAGCCACATGTTCCTGACTGACAGAAACTGTAAAAATAAATGTTGTTTTAAGCTAGTAAGTTTTGGCATAATTTGTTACACAGCAATAGATAATACATCAACCTATGCAGCATAGTTAAATTTTGCAGAAATGTTTTAGGAACATAAAATTTAATTATGTACATTTATTCTTCAAAAGCATATTACACTGAAGCAACACAATAGTTACTTTTTAGACTTCTCCAAAATAACTCTTAACCTACCATTGTATTTAAATGTAATAACTATAAAGAATATTATACTTAAATGTAATAATTATAAAGAAGGAGGAAACACATTGGAAGATAAAGATATTTCATAAATAGGTTTAAGAAACCTTAGCTAGACTTGCCAATCCCTGCTTTCTCCATTACGAATTCAGAAGTCCTAGTTTCTGAATTTACTGCCCAAAAACAATCAGTTCACTGACACAGGTGGCTGGGGCAGACATCTCATCCAGTCTTATTCAGCTACCTGTCTCTCCCTTCAGACATATTTCAATTTCCATATTAATTTACAAAGGTTCAAATTCAAAAGCAAGAGATGGTTCCCTTAAAATAAATTCATTTCAAGCAGAATTTTTCTAATTTCTACTTCTTGAAAGAAAAAGTATTCCAAAACACAGTTAATTAAAACGTACAAGGCTATGAGTTCCGCTTTTAAAAAGGAACAAACACCACAGGAAGTACTAAGATCTTTCTGAATGGATCATTTGTAGAATACAGTCTGAAGATTTGACCAAACTGTTCCCAATTAAGTATTATTTCCTAAGCTCTGTATTTATCTAAGACAGGGATAAATTTGTTTCCATTACAGAGAAAAACAAAGAATTAAAACCACTTCATAGTATCCGTGTTTGTCTAAATTTACCACTTAAGTATCAGGTTCTCATGTTTGGAAGGAAAACCATCTTGGGATATTTACTGGAAAGTTTGTAAGTTCAGATATGAATTATTTTATTAGGGAGAGGGAGAAGAAGGAAAGCAAAAATATTCAACATCTTCTAAGGCAGACTATTTTCCCCATCAAGGGCTACCAATCACTTCTAGTCATACAACCTCAAAAAATAAGTTTTCACTTATTCAAAAAATATTTGTGAAGAGCTTTTTGTGTGTCAGGCTAAGAGTACATCCATGTACAAAAGAAACACAGTCTTTCTGCTTCTAGTGTTCACAGTGTACAGCAAGAAAATCAAGCACTGAATAAATAATCACAAATACAAAGAAAACAGACAGGAGACAAATAATGAGGGGAGAGGTTATCAAGACAAGTTTGCCTGAATAAACAGTGATTTTTCTATGGAAACTTGAAGGGCGAGTTCCACTTGTCCAGTGTATTTAGGGGAGAGGAAAATGAAGCATCCCTTTCAGAAGGAACAGTATATGCAAGACAGTATGAATACAGTCCAGGAAATGAAGACAGAACAATGGACTAGAGGTGGGAAAAGACTGCAGACATGGTTATAGGCAGACAGAGCTAAGAACTCTGGACTGTAGCCCAAAGGCAATGAGAAACTGTTGAAGAGTTTTAAGAAGGGGAGTGCTGTGATGATTTTTGTCTGAAAAGAACATTCTGGCTGCTCTGTGGAAAAGTAAGTGAAGGAAGGCAAATGAGGTGGTAGGAACACCAGGTAAGCAACAAGAGCACTATTTCATGCAAGAACTGATGACAGATTGAACTCAAGCATGGTATTAGAAATGGAACATGAGCATATTCAAGAACTACTGAAGAGATAACATCCACCTCATCAAAAGGACTTAGTAATGAATTGGAGGAGGGAAAAGAGGGAGACGGAGGTGTCAAAAATAACTCTTAGGTTTCTGGCTTGAGCAACTGCCGTGGATGGTATTCCATTCAGCGAGACCGGGCACCCTGGGAGAAGAATTTAGTTCCCAAGTGCAGTGTTAGACATACTGAGCTTCAGGTCCCTCTGAATCAGCCAAGTGAAGATGCCAAACAGACAACTGACTATCAGGTCTGGAATTGAAGAGACGTCTGGGCTGACAATGCAATATTAGGAGTCACTGGAAATTCAACTGGTTATTGAAGAAATGAAAATAAATGAGACAGACCAGAGAGGGGGGAAAAATGAAAAGAGAAAGTATCTTGAACAGAGAGCGTCCTGAATAATAAGACTTTTAAGAGGAGGAGGTTGATATGAATAAAAAGTTTTAGATGGAGTGGCCAGAGATTATCTGTGGAAAACACGGAGGATGGTGTGGAATATGGTGAAGAGGGCCGCTAAGGTGATGGGTCCCCCTATCCAAGCTGGACAGAGAAGGAAGCAGAGACAAGAGGGGAAAGAAGGAGGGTGGTCAAAGAAGAGATGAGGAGTAACATTTTATTGCGCCTACTCCCCACCTCTACCCCATTAACTTCACATAAGTGAAACTGAGGCATTTTGTCAGTGTATACACTTAGAAGTTTGTAATTATAGAAACAAGTCTCCATTTTGAATAGTTGTATAGCACTATTTGAGTATGGAAAGTATATTTACGTTGATATTTCACTGTCTTCTCATATCAACAATCAGGAAGGAAGGGAAGAGATTGGCTCTGTACACAAATGATGAACTTGCCTAAGATCCCTTTGGGTTTGTAAAGCCAGAATTCAGATCCAAGATTCCTGACCTGGTCTCCAATTCAGGCCTCTTCCCACTGGATCAGGTCAATCTAGCCAGAAACACCAAGATGCAGCTCATTTGCTGGCAAGTCTTCCGCACACTGTGAGAGCAGAAACCTGGGTCTGATTCCTGATTTCAACCACGGATTTTGTTCTATCTAGACAACCTAAAAGTGTGTTTTCAATGCCAAAAAAATTGAATAGGGGGTAGAGAGAAAATACTACCTGGATATATCTGAGATAGATATATATCTCTATCTCTCTCTATATATCTACCTTTACCAATGACCTGAAAAGTAGATTTTCACATGAAGATTCAGGAAGTCCTCGTTTTGATGGAAGATTAAAGATGGAAGAGGAGAGGGGAAAAGTGCAACCTCTAGTATTAAAACCACTGTGCCATTTGCAGCTGAAGGTAGAAAACCAAAGTTGAAGTTTAACCAGAAGTATCAGCATACAAATGTTCCATGGAATGGCTGCCTGCTCCGTGACATACTGTTCAGTTGGAGTCGTATGAACACATGGTGACTGGGTATGTTGTGTCAAACAGGTGGAAGCAGAATTTTGACCTCAGTACTTATCTTAAAAAAACATACTTTAATGGTGAATCCATCCAGCCTAAACAGAACCACTTAACTTAAATAATCAGAATTTATCAATTGAGGTCTTAGCTAATGAGCGCTGAAAAAAAATACACTTAGTATCTTCACAACGAAACCAATGATTACGTTTGTTGTTAAAATTAAATGCTAATTCCTGCAAGAAATTTTAAACTAGAATGATCATGTAATCCAGTAATCCCCACTTCTGGGCATATACACAAAAAAAATGAAAGCAGGGTCTCAAACAGATATTTGTACATCCAAACACAGCAACATTATTCAAAACAGCCAAAAGGTAGAAGCAACCCAAGTGTCCATGGACAGATGAGTGGATAAACAAAATGTGGTACGTGCATACCATGGGACATGAGTCAGCCTTAAAAAGGCAGGAAATGCTGACATATACTACAACATGGATAAACCTTGAGGACAGTAGGCTAAGTGAAATAAGCCAGTCTCTAAAAGGCAAATACTGTGACTCCACTTGTATGAGGTATCTAGAAGAGTGAAACACATAGAAACAGAAAAAATGGTGGTTGTCAGGGGCTGGCAGAAGAGGGAAACGGGGAGTTATTTTTTGACGGGTATAGAATTTCAGTTTTGGAAGATGAAAAAGTTCTGGAGATTGGGTTCACAATGTGATTATACTTAATACTACTGAACTGTACACTTAAAAATGGTTAAGATGGTAAATTTTGTGTTATGTGCATTTTATCACAATTTTTAAAAATTTTTAATATAAAACTAAATATCACATAGAATACTAATTCAACCATGAACTAGAATAAATCCAAGTCATCTAAACTGAGATCATACTCAAAGAAAAATATACCATGCAGACTTTGTTATCTTTTTTTAGATTTCATTAGAACCTACCCATAAAAGAATACGTCAGTAAATATATTAATACTTGAAGAAGGCTTCCTAGTAAAAAGAAGGAAGCCTAATAAATATAAACTTTACAGTCTGGTGAAAAGTTTGATAAACCTAAATATTAAAAAATAATTTGTAAAGTTACATTTACCCATCAACTATTTGTCTTCTTTATCTAAGTTCTAAAGCATGCTTCGGGAAAAAAACCTAGAAAGATAAAAATTCTCTACAAAAATTCATATAATCTTTTGGTTCTTATTTTAAATTTTTTCAAATCCCACTCAGAAGGTAGGAAAGAGATTCCAACTTCTGAAATATCACTGTTATCTTCAAGCAAGTATTTCATATGTCAGCACATCCCACCTTCAAGGTTAAAGCCCCATCCATTTGTGAGACCATTACCTTGCGAATAAAGTTGACATGGCATTCGCCCTTCTGCACATTTGGAGGGCAGTTTGGGGGCACCTGGTAGCGAGTGTGAGCTCTGCTCTGCTGTGCCGCATACAACACTGGTGACTGGAAACGCAGCTCAATGGAGTTTATGGCTTTGACCACATCGGTAATATCAAAACTCTGAATTAAAGGGAAAGAACAGATGTAGAAGTAGCCTCGTGAGTAAAATTTTAGATATAGGCAGATAAAAGATGGAAGAGGAGACGCGTAAAATAATTGAAAATCTTTAGGGTTAGCCTTTTTGCAGGAGAAAGCACTTTTCCAAACTACTATAACTCAGATGCCGACTTTTAGTTATAACTGAATACATTCTCCTACCCAAATGTAAGTATCCAGATTTCTCCTTCTGTTTTTACTGATAGATGATGGTCCTGGGCAAACAGGGAAAGCAGAAAATATACTTAGCTCTGGAACGTCTGCTCTGGCTATTTACATATTGCCTTGATCTGCCAAGGATTTCCTCGACTCTTCTTGACAACCAGACTCTTTGGTATGAATAGCATGTATTTCTAAGTCACAAGTTATTTTTGTTTTGAAAAGTCTACCCTTGAAAGGGAAGGGAGATCAGGACATGATCTCTTAATATAATTATTCCAGAAAGGGAGGAACATTTTCTTTTAAAATGGTGTCTCAATGATCATTTCCCATGACATTCTGGATCATCAAATAACAGAGAAGGGAACAGCATTTGTTGAATCCTTCCCATGTGTCAAGAACTGTGTGAATTATTTTATATAATTCACTTATTAAATGCTCACAGTTACTCTATAGTGTTTGTAGTGTTTTCATCATTCTATAAATGTGACAACTGAGGAATAAAATAACTTACCCAATGCTTCAAAGAGCTTGTACCTGTCTGCATGGGCAACTATGCACTAAAATTTCTCTACTCACAATAACAACACAAACACATATAAGTGGGTTTTCTTAACCTGATGTCATTATGTACTTACATATCTTTTGAACATGTTGTTTGTTTTCCCAATGGAAACATTATTGAGAAGGACTTTTGCAACTGTATCAACGCCCTCAAAAATCAAATTTACTTTTTGCCATTTGCTAAAAAAAGAAAATATTTTTAAAACAAAATATATAAAACATTAAATTAGATAAGTCTTTTTTATTAATAACTAAAGGAATAAATATTTCACAAAAAATATACATCCTTAAAAAGCAGTTTCCAATGAAATTTTCAGAAGTATTAATTTAACATATTTTTATATTAAGTGATCCAGATTATCTTTCTTCATAATATTTCAATCACCATAAAATCAGGAGCAGAGCTAATAATGTTCAAATTCATTGACTGTTTTTCTAGGACTTCACAAATTTCTCACGAGAACCAAGTTAAGTAATAGACACAAAATATTTTTACAAACTATTAAATTTACTGACACTATCTAAGAGAACACATTAACTAACTAACAAGTATCTATGAGTGATATTATGTGCCCAGGACTTGCTAAGCCTAACAGGAAACTAAAACAGTCTCTAAATTTAAGGAGTCTGCAATCTCATTGGCATTCAAGCCTAAATACAGAAAACAAAGAGAAAACTTTCAATTTTCTACTTTGTAGTATAGTCTTGTTGGACAGACTACAAGTGCTCTCAGAGTTTATGTCATAAGGAAAGGCTTCAAAAAGGAAACAAGAACTTAAAGAACAGAATAAATTATGTGGTATACCCAAACAATAAAATATTATTTGGCAATTAAAAGAAATGAAGTACAGCAGATCTTTGAATAACATTGTTTCAGTCAATGTCATTTAGTTATAATGTTGAGGAGGAAAAAAAGAAATCAATTCCCAGCCGGGGCCACTGTCTGTGTGGAGTTTGCATGTCCTTCCCATGTCTGCGTGGGTTTTCTTCGAGGACTCTGGTTTCCTCCCACATCCCAAAGATGTGCATGCGAGGTGAATGGCACATCTACATTGTCCCAATCTGAGAGAGACAGAGACAGAGAGAGAAAGAGAGAAAGGGGGGGAGGGGAGAGAGACAGAGGCGATGGAAAGGCGTCCTGTCCACGGTGGGTTCCTGCCTTGTGCCCTGAGCTCTCTGGCGAGTCCCCAGCCACCCGTGACTCTGAACTGTATTATAGGGTTGGAAAACAATGATCTTACTTGTTTTTATTCATCTTTCTTAAATATGTCTATAGCTTATATTTATTCCAATGTTTAATATTAAGAGTGCTTTGGGTCTTTATTTAGAAGTTTGGTGATGTTTTTATGACCAAAATTATGCCTTAGGAACTTAACTCTTGTTTATATCAATTTGGCTATGGTAAAGTTGGTTTTCTTATCTGTTTCACTTCCAAGAACCTATCAACAATGTTAAGTGAAGACTTACTGTGCTTGTGAATATGAACTTTGAAAACATTCTTCTCCTAACTGAAAGAAGCCAGTAACAAAGGACCACATACTGTATGATTCCACTGATATGAGATGTCCAGAAGAGACAAATCCATAGAGAGAAAATAAATTTGTCATTGCCTAGGGCTGGGTAGGGATGTTGCGGGGAGATGTGGAGAATGGGGAATGGCTGCTAATGAGTAAGGCTTTCTTTTGGGGGTGAGGAAAATGGTCTAAAATTGATTACAATGATGGTTGTACAACTCTGTGAATATACTAAAAACCATCGAATTGTACACTTCCCATGGGTGAATTGCATGGTATATAAATTATACCTCAATAAAGCTATTTTTTTTCTAATGAGTAGAAATGTCTAGGTAGAGGATAGACCCCAAAAGAAAGAGCAAAACCAAAACATGAATGTGCTGACGGCATCAATAACATTAACGTAACAAGCTTGATTCAGGTACAAAAGTGGCACTGGGAGCTAAGCGGAGAAAGCAGGGCAAATCAGGAGGGCAGGAGAGGATGCAGGAAGGGTACAGGGATGAGAACATTAAGCAGCATGTTCACAAACAAGCAGAGAAGACTGAACTTGATTTGTTAATCAAAGAGAAGACACTTGTTACTGAGCAAGAACATTATGGTAAAAATCAATATTTTAGGACAATGAATCTCATGTTTCTACATATGAAAGACTGGAGAATAAAAAGAGAAAGCAAGAAATTTAGTTAGGCAGCTTTGGCCTAATTTCAGGCAGTCCCTAATAAAGGTGTAGGCAAAGTCAGAAACTTGGAAATGAGGAAGACAGGCTGAGTCATGAGCAATGGCAGACAAAAATTAACAAGAGTCAGGAACAGACTGAATACAGGGAGATGAAGAAAAGATACAATGACTCAAAAATGCCCTACGCATAGAAGACTGGGAAGATGGTGTTAAATTAAGAGAAATAATGAGGCTGTTAGAATATAAAGTAAGCCTTAAATAGGAAAGTCAGTTGGTTGAATTTTGTATATGCTAAGTCCAAAGGTAAGACCCCTAAGAGAGGTTTTTTTTAAAGCATTATCTGGAAATAAGAGTTTGGAGCAGAGTAACTCTGTGATGTTGAGCACCATATTCTGGCTTTATTTCTCTTTTGAGAGGCTAGTAAATCATTAGTCAAAAAAGCCCTATAAAAGGGAGAGACAATTTTTTTTTAATTTAGCAATAATGGTGGTAGATATAATTGGGTTACATTCTGCTACATAGAACGTTACTAAAAACTATACCATGCTTTTCCTCATGGCTTCACAACATAATGTAAGGCCAATGCCATACACTCAATGGCTGGTTAACACCACACTGAACAAATGATGTATCTCTGCTCGTACTTGACAGTATTTGAGAGAGAGACAGAGAGAGAGAGAGAAAGAGAGAGAGACAGAGAGAGACAGAGAGAGAGAGAGAGAGAGAGAGAGATACATTCTATTGATTACTGGGAGTAGGGAGAAGGAAATACACATAAGAGACTTGACCAGGTCTAGGTGACTCCATTCTAACCACCAGGATAATGACTAAGACATTTCATGACTGATGATTAGTGACACCATCCTCATATACAGATCAAAACATAAATCATATATTCGCCTTTATGGTACAACACTTTTGTCAGACAACTCTCTGATATGCAACTTAAATAAACAAGAGATTATTGCAGAGACAGAAAAAGAAGAAAAGCTCAAATAATAATAAACACATAGACAGACATAGTAATAAATATAGATATAGGTATAGGTATAGATATAGATACAGATACATAGATCTAGATAGATATAGAAATAGATATAGATATATACACACATACCTAATATCAAAAGGGATTTTAAATTCCTTGCTATAGGTCCAGTTATCCAAGGAGATCCATCTGTAGTTAAGGTCATTAAATCTGTAGTAAGGATCCTGTTGATAAAAATTATGGTAGTTGATTACATATGCAAAATTAAATAAACATGAAATAAATTATTAGCGATAGCTATTTATCACCTAAAAAGGAATGAACTCTTGGCCCAGGAGTACAAGCATTTCACATGCCAACACATCCCATCCTCAAGGCTAAATCTCCATCCATTTAAGAGAGCACTATCTTTCAAACGTTACATGGCATTTGCATACTAAAAATTCTAAAATACGTCAAAAAAAAAAAGTCCAACAAAATACCTAAAAGGAATGAGCTCCTAGATATAAATAATATAGTTTCATTATCAAAGAACACTATGGAGATTAAGATTGGCTTCCCTCATTTAAAACCAAACTCAGAACATCCGACCCATGAGCAAAGAAGGAAAGACAGAACTTCCAGTGTGCAGCCATCACTCTCTCATTGCCCTGTCGTTCTCACTTTGCTTGTTGCTGCTATCTCCTCTGGCCCCCCCGAGAAAATGCTTCTCCTCCACTGCCCAAAGGTCAGCAAACTCCCACTCCTTGGATTCACTTAGCCATTTTCAGTTATTTTTCCCTCAGCTTTACCAAGTGAGCACAAAAGGAATCTCTACAGAGAATATACAGGCAGCACAGTTTGAAGTTTTGAAGTTCAAACTTACAAACTTCAAATTTCCTATATTATCCTAGACCAAGTCAGCAAACCACAACCCATAGGCCAAATTCAGCTCCCTGCCTGTTTTTATGTGGCCAGCAAGCTAAGAATGGACGTGTGTCAATAAATAAAGTTTTACTGGAGCACAGCCATGCCCATTCCTTTACAAATTGCATATGGCAGCTTTCACGCTACAATAGCAGAGTTGAACAGACCATGACAGAGACCACATTACCCAAGAAGCCTAAAATAGTCTCTGTCCCTTTACTGGAAATGGTTGCCAACCTCTGCCCTAGATGACTAGCCTACTGGGTGTTCACAGATGCTGTTCCGTCTGACTGTCCAGCCCCAAATCCTCCCTTTCATAATCCTTATGTCTTTCTTTCATTGACTTCCACCCTTTACTCATTTTCCCTCATTTTCCAGTTTACTTCCCACTTGAGGGCTCCCAGACAGGAGGCAGAACAGAATGTGAATAAGTGGAGCTTTTCAGTTCATCTTCTGCGAACATCATCACAGCTACACAGAGGGAACAGTAGAGACATGGAGGGCTTCTCCCCATGAAGCCCTCCAGGACCAAGAGGCATTTCCTCAGGGACTTCACTTCCAAACGGAGAAGGAAAATCTGACTTTGTCTACATTCCGCAACTAACTTAGGTTGGCCAACAGCCAGCTGGGCACTTGCCCGGAGCACAAATCTGTAAGAGACACTGTATCACTGGGTGTGTATCAAGATGGAAAGAAAGGTATCTGCCAGTAACTGCTCCTGACTAAAAGATATATTTTGATAAACCACTAGAGGAGGGAGTGGTTGATGAGATTTAATAATAACCGATAATCATCAAACTGACTTTTAAGATCCAGTTAATGGTGAGGTTTTGTTCTGCTAAATGGGGTGTGAGAGGCCCAGTCAACTTAATTCCTTTTCTGCTCTTACCCTGCCCACCCCCCGCCCTCCCCCACCCTCCACACAGGATTCAGCCTCTCCAATGAGTGAACATGGAATGAATATCTAAGGACACAGGTTTGAAGAGGCACCTAATTATTAGCCTACACATGTATCTCCACCCAGCCCTATTTATAACTCTACACTGCGGACTCCATAGAATACAGTTTAAAATACCCTGAGCAGGAAGGTGTAAAGGCTAACACAGTTGCAACGTGTCCACCTGCTGAGCCCTGGGGCTGCTGGCGATCTGGCTTGCAGGGCATGAGTCCCCTTCCAGTCTCTCAGAGCCCTGAAGGAGGCTGTATCTTGAGTTCAAGAGGGCAATCTTCTCAGATACATTTTTTTCTAGACAAACAGAACTTAGAGGTTAACATTATTTTCTTCCTTGAAAGAAACCAATCTGAAAGGGCTACACACTGTTTGATTCCCACTATATGATGTTCTGGAAAAGGCAAAACTATGGAGACAGTAAAAGGATCAGTTGTTGCCAGGGATTAAGGGGGAGAGAGGGATGAAAAGGCAGAGAACAAGATTTTTTAGGGCAGTGTAACTACTCTGAATGAATAGAAAGGTGGATGCATATCGTTATATGTATGTCATTATACCTTTGTCAAAACCCATCAAATGTACACCACCAAGAGGGCACGCTAATGTAAAGTACGGACTTTGGGTGGTGATGGTGTGTCCATGAGGTTCACTGATGGTAGGAAATGTACCCCTCTGATGGGGGTTGCTGACCGTGGAGGCTGTGCATGGCGAGGGTACATGGGAACTGTCTATATTTTCCATTCAATTTTGCTGTGAACCCAAAATTGCTCCAAAAACTAAGGTCTTTAAACAAATTATCTTACTAACGGAAAATACCTTATTTTCCCTAAAATAAAAGTTCTAGAGGCTTCAATTACATTTATAATAACTACTCCAAATGCTAAGCAACCAACATAATTTAGTTCCAGATTGGTCTGACCCCCTTTGCACACATTAAAAGTCTGAGTCCTATTTAAAGCAAATAGCAGTTCAGCATTGCAGCTGAGGACTAAGGACCCACATAAGTTGCTGAGCTGTTAAGCAAACGCATGAACCCTAAACACAACAGCAGTATCATTTGTTGACCACTTACTATATGTCAGCCTCCAAGATAGGTACTCACACACTCTTATTTTCACAACAAACATGAGTAGTAAATACCGTTTCATAGAGGAAGAAATTAAAACTCCAAAAGCTGGAGTGACTTTCCTGAGGTCCCACAACTAAGCAGAAGAACATCCAAGAACAAAACCGAATCACTCTAACACCGAGGTCTGCATTCTACACACTATAGTATAGCTAAAAGAATGTGTACCTCATGTCACATATACTTACACTTTTACACCAGATGACCACTGCAACAAAAATAACAGTAGCTGAGAGTTACTGCCTGGGACCCTGTGGGGTAGGCATTATCATCAGTCCTTTTGCTAACAGAGAGTCCAAGGCTCAAAGCCAAATGGCTATTAAGTGGTGGAACACTGATTCAGACCCAGGAAATCTGCCTCCAGAGTCTGTATGTGGCATCATTATCTAACACTGCTAGCAACGTCACAAATGCTGTCAATGATTACAATGTCAGTGCTACCTACCAAGTGGGTACCAGGAGATACACACGCTATGTGGGGCCTGGGCTAGTTATTTATAATTGATATTCACCATACTTGCTGTACATCAACAAACTATGTGTCATCAGACCACGCAAATGACAGTATCAGTCTCATTTTCTCTATAAGCTGCTGAACTTTCTCTATTATATCTGCTTATTAGACACATAGACTCCTTAACCAGGTCTATCTCTTCCACTCCCCAATTCTGCTTTAGTCCAATGCCTGGTTCTATACCAGACATAATTACTTCAAATGGAGCTAAATGGAGAAAAGGAAGTCTTTGTAATTGTTTCATTTACAGGTGTTGTGTTCTTGGACACTTAGGCAAAAAAATAAAGTTTAAGAAAACATTTATTCAAAAACAAGTGAAACTAAACCATATGTTAATTAAGATTTGCAGACATTTGGTAAAACCTTAATTTGTAAAAAACAAGAGAATGATAATTCAGGATACTGGTCACCTTAGGGGGACGCAGGTAATAGGACTGAGGGTCGGGGGGCAAGGTAACTGCAGTTGTATTGGGAATGCACAAGCTCCTAAACTGGACAGCAGATGCATGGCTACTCACTTAAATTAGACGTTAAAATTCTTAAACACACACGTGCGTAGAATTTTCCATGCATCGAGTACTGTATGAGACAAAGAAAATGTTCATGGGAAGCTAAGTTACTTTCAGCTACACAGGGGTATTTATGTGTTCCATTCTGAAGAAGCTGTACTCTTCAACCCTCAGTTTGTTTACTGTCAAATAGGAGCTTCACCTACAATTCTTACTTCAGAGGGTGCACAGGTACAAGAAATCCCAAGCTCATGGGTAAGTCAACACATTTTGGTCAGCCTTAATATTTTTTTTTCCTAAAATCCTTAAACTAGTAAATACTGCTTCTCATCTAACATAGCTCTGGTGAAAAGGGATTGCAATTTAAGGAAGTTCCTTACTTTCTGACCAAAGAGGATTTAGAAGGGTAATTTCAAAGGTAAAACAAGACTATTTTCTTAGACCACTCCTAAGTGCCAGGCTAGAACTCATGAAAGATTAAGATAAATGCCAAAGAGAGACTTGTGACTGGTTCCTTTTCTAAAAGCTCTTGAGATCACTTCACATCATAAAATGATCAAATAAAGTCAGACAGTCCATTCTTAAGTCCTCCGTGGAAGGTTAGTTTAGCAACCAGAAAAAGAACCGTCTATGTTAAGAATACGTTTATGTTTGGTCATTTTGGACCATAACCATAGGACTTCCTTCTCTGAAACATATCAAAAATTTTCATAAGGGTAATAATAGTATCGTGGTTAGGATCCATACTAAAATGTTTGACGATGAAATGATGTTTAGGATTACTTCAAAAGTAGGGTGGGGCATAGCAGATGGGGGAAGAAACAAAATTAGTCATGAATTGATTAACTGTTGAAGTCAGGTGACGTATATAAATGGGAGCTCATTTTGCTACTGTTTCATATTTGAAATTCACCATAATAAAAAGTTTAAAAAGTCTATTCACATGCCCATTGCCTCCTGGCAACTTAAAGGGTACAAAACAAAAATACATTTATCCACATATTTTATTAGAATGTATTTATGAGTGATAACCTACAGATTAGGGCCTCTACGGACAGACTCATGACTCCTTGGACAGAATGATTCCTTGGGGCTTCTTGAATAAATGATTTACATGATTCAGACTAACTTGTTAATCACATGCATGGCTACCATGATATAATCTTATAGCTTATATTTTATTAATTTGCACATCTAAAAATATCCTTCTCTGATCATTTGTCCCAATTACATGTGAAGAATATAAGGCAGTAATAAAATTTAGAGAAAAAGTGCTAAGCATCTGGTGCCTACCATTTTTAGTATATGTGTATATTTACATATTTGTAGTATACTTTCTTCTATATTTAAGTATAGATTTCAAGTAAGAACACATCTTTATAATGAAGCCTATGCAATTATTAAAAATTATTCTAGATCTATATTTATAAACATTTACAGATACAGAAAGATGTTCACCATATATTTTCAATGAAGAAGTAACTTTTAAAACGATGTTAGAGATTGACCTCCTTTTTATATTATTGCATTTGTTTGTATATACTTAGAAAAATCTGGAAAGATATACATGAAAAATTTTACAGTGATTACCTCTGCTTTATAGTATACATTTTATTGTTTTTTTCTCTTCTTTATATTTTATACTTTTCTGCATCAATTTTTGTACAATAAACATTAAATATTTATAATTATTTTTAAAGAATTTAAAAATTGGGAATAAGAAAATTAAATCAGTATATGTGAATTTCATGCATGATAAAAGTAATGTTTTATATCAGTGGACAAAAGAGAAATTGTTCAAATCATGGGATATAAAAAAACTGACTAGGGGTGGCCAGGTAGCTCAGTTGGTTAGAGCCCAGTGTTCATAACACCAAGGTTGCCGGTTTGATGCCCACATGGGCCACTGTGAGCTGCGCCCTCCACAACTAGATTGAAACAACTTGAAGCTGATGGGTCTTGGAAAAACACACTTTATAAAAAAAAAAACAAAATGAAAAAAACTGACTAACCATTTGAAAAAAACTCACATGAATCAAAATTCTAAATATAAAAAAGGAAATATAAAGATATTAAAGCATGAAATATATGTCAATATTTATTTAATTGGGAGAGAGAGAGTTACTTTCAAAACATAATACCAAAGACAGAATCAATCATAAAAGACAAAACCTTACAAGAGTACAATATATAAAACTTTTTAAAACACCAATAGGACAAAAGAATCATTAACAAATAGGAAAATTTTGAAACTATTTAACAAGAGGTCTAACAAATCTATGGTTTTAAATATGAATATCCAATAGAAAAATAGATAGAATAAGTAACCCCAAATCACCAATAAACATATTTAAAAAAACATATAAAAGGTGTTTAACCTCACTAGCAATTGTTTTTTTTTGTTTTTAAAAATAATATCCAATCTGCACCTAAAATAAACACTCTAATAAAATGAAGAAAAGAGTCTAAAACTGGTACAACTTTTATGGAGAACAACTTAGAAGTACATATTAAAATATTACAAAGTGCATACTCTTTGAATCAGCAATTCCACTTGTAAAATTTTGTCTAAGAAAATAACGATGCATGCTAACTGAAATTTAGTTAAAAGGATCTTCATCAAAAAACAGAAAAAAATGGAGTCAGATAACTATTCAACAATAAGTGACTGATTATAAATGACAGCAAATGTACACAATGGAATAAGAAAGACATTAAACATGGTTTGTAGAAATGTTTATTGCATATCACAAAACATTTAGTATAAAAAGTTTGTTATACTGTGTATTTAAATACTTAACACAAATGTGTATACATAGAAAAATTCCACCTGGATATAGGTATTTATTTATTTTTAATAGTAATAGTTATCTCTGGAAGCCAGATTCCCAAGTTTTCTTCTTACTTACCTATATTTTCTAGTTTTGGCACACCGAGAATATCTTTTATTTAAAAAGCTTTTCAGACTTACACCACTGAGGAACTTAAACTCAGCACAGGAAAGTTGAGAACATTCCTAACAAGAATCCCCTTATCTAAGCACTTATCCTAAGGTTATTAATTTGGTTTTCTGCCTCACTACAATGTAGCCACCCACAGAATAGGGACTGAGTCTTCTCATTTCTTTTTCATTTCTAATGCCTATGTTAGTGTATGGCATAATAGGCTGAATGAATGAATGAATGATAACCTTCAGGAGAGAGCCCAAAAGGCTCTTCAAGACACCTGAGGTTTAGATTGTGTATAGGAAACACAGTCACTATGAAACATTCAAGGCTGGCTACAGAGCCTCTCATTAATAATGAATTCCATTTAACCAACTGCTCAGCCCGAAAAATCCTGAAGTTTTCCTTGATTCTTCTTTCTTTCAAACCTCACATTCAATCTATCAGCCAATCCAACTGAAAAAAAGTTGGTTCTACATTTAAAATGTGTTCTCACAGCCACTCTCACCGTTTCACTGGTACCACCTTGGTCCAAGCCAAAAATCATCTCTTGCCCATACAACAGTAATTAGTCCTCTTCTTGGTCTCCATGCTTCCATTCTGATGCATTGTAGTCTTCACACAACAGCCAGAATGGCCTTCTAAAAGGCAAATCTAATCACGTAATTCCAAGCTCAAAAGCCCCAACAGCTTCCCATCACCTGTAGGATAAAATCCAAAGCGTTTCCCAAGGCTTACAAACCCTGCGTGATCTGCCCTCCTTGCCTCTTTTGTACTCATCCTCTTCCCCGCTGGCTCACAGGGCTCCAGCCACACCGGCCTGCTTACTATTCTTGGAATTGTTAAAGCATGTTCCCATCTCAAGGCCTCTCCCTTCCGTCTTTTCTTTCCTTTTTGCTGGGAATGCACTTCTCTTTAAAATTGACCTCATCAAAAATATCTCTGCTTAAAAGTCACTTTATCAAAATAGCTATCTTTAACTACTTTTTCAAAATAGTAGTCCTTCCCAACCAGCCGTCACTCTGTTCCTTTAACCTCCTTTATTTTTCTTCAGTGACCACCTGGCATTATATTATCTGTTAATTTGTTTGTCTATCTCCTCCACTAGAGTGTATATTGGACAAAAACTTTGTTTTCTTCACCACTCAATTACAAGCACTTAGAAAAGTGCCTGCCACATTGGAGGTACTGAATAAATACTTATGAAATAATTAGGTGAATTAATAAACAAATGAGTGACTTTAACAAGATATGCTTCAAGTTCTCATGTAAACACAGTATTTGGGCAGTGTCTGCTCTAAACTATAGAGTATTTCCAGAGGCTGATACCAAAAAGGGATGTTGTGTTGTCTTACAACATCACATTATTCAATAATGATACTGATGTTGATGATTATTGTGAATAGGCCTGGAGTTCCGCAATCCCCAAAAGGCCTCCCACTACCATTTACGTTCCACATCCACCTTATTGAAACTTAAAGTTTCTCTAAGAATTTACGAACAGATTTAACAGATACTGTAAATTATTCCCATGAGGAAAAGTCAGTTATTTCATATTATGAGCAACCTCATTCTCATTAACTAGTAACCAAACATTGTTTCCTGATACGCAGCTCTGTAACATAGAACAATCTGATTTGCTAAAGCCACTAGTGATTTCCCATTGGCTTGATTCCATCAGTGAAATGAGACAAAAAGACCCTGCAAAATGAACACAGGCATTCTCAAAGCCAGTGTAAGTGGAAACCTCAGGGAGCCGAGGTCAGCTGTGGTCTATTTCACATGTAGTTTGTTAACTGAAAAAAAATTAAAGTAGTACTTAAGTTTGAGAATTATTTAATTAAAAAATAAACTGGACTGTAGTCAGTGTCAATTATACTTCCTTTCTGACATACATTCTTGAGAGAATACATTCTTGAGAGAAAAAAAGCTAATGTGTACCAGATCAGAAATTTTGCATAACCCTCGTTGACCATCCTGTCCTTTAAGTAAACTTTGAATGACATTCTTGACAGTCAACCAGTGATTCAAAAACACATGGTTTTTCACAACAAGGGGGTAAGTGCAGCATAGTACAGAACCCAGGCTATGGAGTCAGGCCAGCATGGGTTACAATTCCATTTCCGCCACTTAGTTGCTCTGTGATCTTGGGTAAGTTCTCTAACTTCTCTGGGCTCTGTAACTCCGTATCATCCATAAAATGCAGACAAGAAGATGTATTCCATAGAGTTCTGAGGAGGATTAGGACAATGGGTGTAAATCACTTATCAAGTACGTTTTGCCCCAGACAAAGACACTCAAAGGATGAGGAAATGCAGGTGGAATCACAAAAACAGTGGAAGGTGGTAGTCAGTGTGCAAACCCCTGCACACTGGCAGCCAAACAGGAAAACGTCCTCCCCAAAGAGTCTATGTATTGGAGCATCTATTGGGGGGCAGAGAGAGAGAGAAAAAGAGAGACCCACCACCACCACCTCCCCCTCCCCACCCCCCGCCCATGCCTTGAGAAGAAAGAGCACCTGTCTTCACATCTCAACCAGCCTAAAAGTTACTTAGCCTTTACACCTGCACTGACAATCCTAATCTTACACTTACAGGCCTGTCTCCTCAACACATGCGCTGCAAAATCCCACATTTGATTCCCTGAGGCCTAGCAGCAAAAATGAAAACCTGTAACATTACTAAATACAGTTAACGTTTACTTAGCAAACTACTATCACCCCCCGCAGTGTCCATGTTGTTGAAACGGTAATCCCCCGCCTCAGGCTTTGTCAGTGATGGGTCCTTTCTATCCACCCTTCAGTGGAGAACCAAGACAGTAAGTAAATCAGCCGTAGCAAGACAGTTTGCCCTATCTAAACTTCCGCTCTCCAGTTACTGAGGTCCCAGCGCGGCCGGGTCAGTCTCCATGCAGCACAGACCAGGGGTGCTCTTTGCCAACAGTAGATAACACTGCTTGGGCAGTTTCCCCACTCACCACAGGCTGCACAGAGGAAGTCAGCGCCAAAGCGAGAACGCCCAGGGCTGGGGGCTTCCAGGCAGTTCCCGGGCCCCTCACCATGAGCGGAAGGCGGGCGCGGGCTCGCGGGGACTGTCGCACACGGTACCTGGATGAGGTTCCGCTGGAACAAGGCGCTGTGCACGCAGCCGGGAACGTCCCCGGGTAGCTCCAGCGAGCCGTTCCCGCTGCGGATCCTCCAGCTTCCCCGCAGGCTGAGGCTGCGCGCCGCGGCCGTGATACCCGCGCCGCACAGCGCGAGCAGCAGCAGCTGACAGAGGCGCATGGCGGGGCGCGGGGGTTCAGGCCCGCACGCCGCAGGGGGCTGCGGAAGCCACCGCTCACTCGGGCGCCAGCTCTCCCGGCCCCGGCCCCGCCCCCGGCTCCCGGCCCCGCCCCCGGCTCCCGGCCCCGGCCCCGCCCCCGGGTCAGCTGGGCTGCGGGGATGCTGAGCGTGGGTGTTGAAGCGGCCGCGGGAGGGCTGCGCTGTGCGCTCGGATCCCTGGGCTCCGGGCCCTCCCGAGCGCTAGTTCCCGCTGCCCCAGTGTCCGAACGGGAGCCGCAACCGTGCGCGGCAATCGGGACACGCAGATCCCTGGGCTCAAAGTGGCGCAAAGCCTGGGGGAAGCTCAGGGACAGACAGTACTAAGCGGAGACCACAACCAGAGTCGTTCCTCACTGCTTCAGAGAAGCGAAACACCGAGACACCCCACCACTTTCGTTCCCCCAAATGTCCCCAGACCCCCATCCACGCTGCAAGGTCCTCCTGGCGGCGGTGACGCCCACTTCCGGCAGCTCCACAGTGGTCTCAGAGCGTACCCCGCCCTTCAAAGAGTAAATAATCACTAAAAGTACCTAGTACTAGTAATTCGTGGGGTTGTTTTGCGGGCTGAGAAAATCCGTGTACAGCGTGCAGTACCGAGCCTGGCCCAGAGAAATCCCAGCACGTTAGCTAATCCTCTGACTGCACTGTGACCTTCTGTTTAATAATGCCCCCCACAGAGGAGATCCTGAGGTTCCAGAAACTAGCACTAAATGTGCAAATTTAAAATCCTCTGCTGCTCACTAGCTGTGGGATTTGGGCAACCCACAAAATCTCTCATATCTCCATTTCCTGAACTCGGAAATGTAGGTGGTACTCCTTATTCAGGTCGTTATAAGCATAAAATGGGTTAACATAGATGGCTGTTCCTAACAATGCCGGGCGGGATACCCAAGAAATACCACAGGTCTCATAGTCACATGGTCTACTTGACTCCCATTTTTGCAATAGGCTGTAACAGTGATCCTAAGAAGTTGAGAGACAATTTCACATTGCATAAAATAGACGGGCTTATTTCTCTGTTGATGTTATCTGTCTAATTTTGTTATTTAGAAGAAAGTTTTTAAAGAGAAGTTGTCCCCTCATCAAGTCCAAGCTTTGTTTTGCCTTTTAATGGCCCTGGAATTGCCTAAATCCATAGATACAAGACAGTATTTTACTTTTTCAGAGTCACATCTTGGCTTTAGGGACATTATGGATTGTCCAGCCCAAGCCTCTGGCTTTATAGCTGAGAGAACAGGGTCCAAACAGGTCAAGTGACTTGCCTATCATACAGTGGCAGACAGGACCAAAACTCTCCTTTCCTGGTCCTTAGTCTCTTGCAGTTGAGCCTGTTGATATTAAAGGGGAAAGGCTCTGGCTGAGTCAAAGCTTTCCTCACTCCAGACGCATTCTTACTTTTGATAGGAACAAAGCTCTCAATTCAAATAACATGCTATACTGCATGGCATTAGATGGCAGCCCTGGTACGTTCAAAACTGATAACATGATTTATGGCCACGAGAATAAAGGAATTTTTTTTCATAAATCCCAGAGATTCCGTTAAGCCAAGACAAAAGAAAGTTCATGCTGATAAATATGTTTGGATATATTCTGTTCTATTAAGAAATATTTTAGGGAATCTATTCGTTAAAAAAAAAAAAAGCAAGAATAGAAATATCATTCCTTCTTTCATTCCAGGACACAGCATAACGTTGTTTGGATTAGTACTTTGTTTTGAAAACCAAGCGCTTCAAGCAAATGCAAAGCCCTAATAAGTATTCTGCCTACAACTGTGATTGGCACAGGTGGCATGATAAAGTGTTCATTTTGTTATAGAATTAATTTTTTGCCCATTATTTCTAAGAAGAATAAATCTTATTTTGTGATAGTCATAAAACTTCTCAACTCATGTAATTTAAAGGCACAATATCAAATACAATTCTAAAAATAGTCACCCATTCTGTAACCTTACACTGTATAAATGAATTCCATTTTGATCATCTCATTTGATGCTGTCCAGAATTCAGGTTATTTAGATCATGTGATAGTTCCCTGGTTTAAAGAAACAAATACAGCCTACAGAGTTTAAATGACATACAGCATCAATATTCTGCTACAGGAGGCCAAAGAGGGCTTTTTGGCTCATGTCACCATGCTTCCTTCGTCTCTAAATATATGAAGTTAGTAAACTCATTGAATGCCATGGTATACTAACGCCAAGGATGTTCCAATCCCATGAGATAATTACATAAGTTATAAAAAAGGGAAGAAAAATTCATTTTACTTGCAGAGGGAGTGGCCGCTCCATGTGGACCCATGGACCACAGGTGGGCTGCACACAAGCTGTGCAGAGGCTTGTAGAAGTGAGTTCAGGTGTGTGACCCTCCAAGCCACAGGAAGCTATGTGCTCACCATGCAGGAATTTAAATTTCTGTGTCAAGGGGGCTGAAAAAAAGTTATCACCTGGCCAAGGCTACAAGGTCACACAGATGGATTGTGTTCTGGGCCTGCAGATGTTTTCTGAATGTCTTCACACTCACACCAGCCAACCCCCCAATACACAACCAGAACAGCTGTAAAACCTCTTATTTCCTGCAATGCCCTCCAACGCCCTCTACTGAGAAAGCTTAACATTGTGTTCATTTTTTTTAAAAATGCTTAAAGGAATTCAGTTTATCACAGAGGCTATGTTGAAAGGTGAATTTGGAGCCTAGAGGCAATAAATTGAACTCAAGTTCCAATTAGACATATATTAGATTGACTCATATCTCTTTCCGTGTTTCTTAAACTCTTTCCTATTTTACATCTCTCTGTGCTACATTCTTCATTCTGTGCTACATTCTTCATATCTTCCATTGCTGTGTCTACTGGGCTATTAAACCTACCCTCTGAGTTCAAATTCCAATTCTTCTTTTTTTTTTTTTTTTTAAGGACATGCTTTTGGTTATTTTTCAAAACTGGTCACTTTTATTGTCTTTTGCTCTTTATTCATATTTCAAACTTCTTTTATTTCTGGCATGATGTTAAGAGGTAAAGTCTACAATTTGATTACCTGATTTTAAATTCCAACCTCTGCCATTAGCTGAATAACCTTAGGTAAGTCATTTAGCCTCTTTGTCCCTTAGTTTCCTCATCTGTAAAGCAGGGATAATAATATATGTTTGTTAATAAGGATATTAGTTTGTTGATAATAAGTATATAACTAATAAATATATATTTGTTATGAGAATTAAGTTAATACATGTATAGTCAGTAATATTTTAATAACTATGTAGAGTGTCATATAGGTAATAGACTTATAGGGTTATCACTTTTTCAGATACACAGAGGGTGCCACAAAATGTATACATGTTTTAAGAAAGGAAAAAACTGTATTAAAATTGTAATGAATGATGCTAGCATTCATTTGATTAATGCTACCTTTTGAACAAATGTCTTACTACACATTGGTACGTAATTCAATCCAACTTCGAAAAGTGATACATAGATAACATCTCTTAAAATGTGTACACTTTTTTGGGACCCCCCCCCAGTATAAACTCCTTAAAAAAAAGGAGTTAACATGTGTATGTAAAGAATTCAGAAGAGTGCTTGGCACCTAAAAAGTATTACATAAGTGTTGGCTACTACCTATTGTGGCTATTTTTTCTATTGAGGTGAAATTCACATAACATAAAATTAACCATGTTAAAACATACAATTCAGTAGTGTTTAGTATGTTCACAATGTTTTACAATCATCACTTCTAACAAGTTCCGAGCTTTTTTTATTATTCACACCGGAGACTCCCTACCCGTTAAGCAGTCACTCCCCATTCTTTCCTCCCTCAACCCCCAGTGCCTGGCACACATCATTCTGCTTTCTGTCTCTATAAAGTTCATATAAACAGAATCATACATGAATGCCAACTATAATTTTATATATATAATGTGATGGTTCAGTGTGAGGTCAGAGGGATAGTGGATGGGGGGAGGGGGGTTCACAGTGTGAGGGATATAAATGATGAACATCTAAGTATTACCTTGTCTTGTACACCTGAAACTAATAAATAAATAAAAAAAAAACGAAAAAAAAAGAAAAAAAAAAAACAGAATCATACAATATGTGACCTTTTATGTCTGGCTTCCTTCACTTAGCATAATGTTTTCAAGGTTTAGCCACTTTGTTGCATGTATCAGTATTACATTCCTTTTTATGGCTGAATAAAATACATTATTATATGGATATACCACAATTTGTTTATTCATTTATGCACTGCTTCCACCTTTTGCTATTATGAATAATGCTGCTATAAGCATTCATGTACAAATATTTGTTTGAATATCTGTTTTTAATCTTTTAGGGTATATATCTAGCAATAAAATTGCTGAGTCGTAGGGTAATTCTGTTTAACTTTTTGAGGAACTGCCAAACTGATTTTCATAGAAGCTGCATCATCTTATATTTCCATCAGCAATGTATAGTTCCAATTTCTCCAAATCCTCAAAAATACTTATTTTCCATTAAAAAAAGTTATAGCCATCCTACTGAGTGTGAAGTGGTATCTTATTGTGGTTTTGATTTGCATTTCTCTAAAAACAATAAAGTTGAGCATCCTTTTCTCATGTTTGCTGGTTATTTGTATATCTCTTCTGGAAAAAGGTTTACTCAAATACGTTGCCCATTTTAAAATTTGGTTACTTATCTCCTGTTTTACATTCAATATTACATTACTTTTTGGTGTACAGCATTGTGGTTAGACATTTATATAACTTACAAAGTGATCACCACAATAAGCCTAGTACCCCCTTGACACCATACATATTATGTTATTGACTATATTCCCTGCTGTATTTTACATCCCTGCGACGATTTTGTAACTGCCAATTTGTACTTCTTATTCCCTTCACCTTTATCACCCAACCCCTCAACCTTCCTCCAGCCTGACAAATATCAGTTTGTTCTCTGTATCAATGAGTTTGCTTCTCTTTTGTTTATTTATTCTGAGTTTTAGATTCCACACATAAGTGAACTCATATGGTATTTGTCTTTCTATGTCTGATTTTTTTCACTTAGCATAATGTTCTCTAGGTCCATCCATGTGATCACAAAAGGTAAGATTTCATTCTTTTTTATGGCTAATATTCCACTGTATATGTGTACCACTTTTTCTTTATCCAATCGTCTATTGATGGACACTTAGGCTGCTTCCTTATTTGGCTATTATAAATAGTGCTGAAGTGAACATTATCTTTTCAAATTGGTGTTTTGGATTTCTTCAGATAAATACCTACAAATGGAATTGTTGGGTCATATGGTAGTTCTACTTTTAATTTTTTTAAGAACCTCCATACTGTTTTCCATGGTGACTACCCCAATTTGCAATCCCAGCAATGGTGCATGAGGGTTCCCTTTTCTCTGCGTCCTCATCAACACTTGTTGTTTGTTGATTTATTGATGATGGCCATTCTGACAGGAAGGTGATATCTCATTGTGGTGTTACTTTGCATTTCTCTGATGATTAGTGATGTGGAGCATTTTTCATATGTCTGTTGGCCATCTGTACGTCCTCTGGAGAAATGTCTGTTCGAGTCCTCTGTCCATTTTCTAATTAAATTGTTTGTCTTTTTGGTGTTAAGCTGTATGAGTTCTTTATATATTTTTCATATTAACCTCCTATCAGATATATTGGCAAATATTCAGTAAAGTGTCTTTTTGTTTTGTTGATGGTTTCCTTTACTGTGCAAAAACTTTTTAGTTTGATGTAGTCCCATGTGTTTATTTTTTCTTTGTTTCTCTTGCCTGAGGTGATAAATCAGTAAAAATATTATTAAGGGTAATGTCTGAGTTTACTGCTTATGGTTTCTTCTAGGGGTTGTATGGTTTTAGGTCTTACATTTAAGTCTTTAATCCATTTTGAGTTTTTTTCTTGTATATGGTGTAAGAAGGTGGACTAGTTTCATTTTTATTGCATGTATGTGACCAGTTTACCCACGCCATTTATTGACTAAACTGTCTTTACCCCATTGTATATTTTTGCCTCCATTGTCATAGATTAATTGATCATATAGGCATGGGTTTACTTCTGGGCTCTTTATTCAGTTCCATTGATCTATATGTCAAATTTTATGCCAGTACAATGCTGTTTTGATTACTATAACCTTGTACTATAGTTTGATATCAGGTAGCATGATACCTCCAACTTTGTTCTTCTTTCTCAATATTACTTTGGCTATTTGAGATCTTTTGTGGTTCTATATCAATTTTAGGACTATTTATTCTAGTTCTGTGAAAAAAAAATGCCATTGATATTTTGATAGGAATTGTATTGAATCTATAGATTGCTCTGACTAGTATGAATATTTTAACAGTGTTAATTCTTCTTATCCATGAACACACTATATGCTTCCATATATTTGTATCTTTTTCAATTTCTTTCTTCAACGTCTTATAATTTTCTGAGTACAGTTCTTTTACTTCCTTAAATTTATTCTTAGGTATTTTTTTATGAAATTGTAAATGTGATTGTCTTAATTTATCTTTCTGTTTATTACTGGTATATAAAAATGCAACTAATTTCTGAATATTAATTTTGTATTCTGCTACATCGCTGAATTCATTTATCAGTTCTAGTGGTTTCTTTGGTGTACTCTTTAGAGTTCTCTATATGTACCGTGTTTCCCTGAAAATATGACCTTGCCGGACCATCAGCTCTAATGTGTCTTTTGGAGCAAAAACCTCTTAGAACTGTTTTGGCTGTTTCCCTTAGATGTGGGGTTGTTGTGTTTTCATTATAATTTGTTTCAAGTTATCTTTTGATTTCTTCCTTGATCTTATTGTTAACCCATTCATTGTTTATTAGTATGTTATTTAGCCACCATATGCTTGTGTGTTTTTTAGTTTTCTCATGTAATTAATTTCTAGTTTAAAATTAATATCATTGAGATCGAAAAAGATGCTTGGTATAATTACAATCTTCTTAAATTTCGTAAGACTTATTTTGTGGCCTATTATGTGGTCTATTCTGGAAAATGTTCCACGTGTGCTTGAAAGAATGTATATTTTGATACTTAGAAGTGAAATGTTCTAAAAATATCAATTAAATCTGTTTGGTCTAATGTGTCATTTAAGGCCACTGTTTCCTGGTTGATTTTCTGTCTGGATGATCCATCCATTGATGTCAGTGGGATATTAGGGTCCCCTACTGTGACTGTTATTACTGTTGATCCCTTCCTTTCTGTCCATCAATATTTGCTTTATATATTTAGGTGCTCCTACAGCAGGTACATAAATGTTTAAAAGGATTATATCCTCCTGTTAGATTGATCTCTTTATCATTATGTAATGTCCTTCATCATCTCTTGTTACAGCTTTGTTTTAAAGTCTATTTTGTCTGGTATAAGTATTGCTACACCAGCTTTTAGGTTTTGTTTCCATTTGCATGAAATATCTTTTTTTTTTTTTTTTAAAGATTTTTTATTGGGGAAAGGGAACAGGACTTTATTGGGGAACAGTGTGTACTTCCAGGACTTTTTCCAAGTCAAGTTGTTGTCCTTTCAATCTTAGTTGTGGAGGGTGCCATTCAGCTTCAAGTTTTTGTCCTTTCAGTCTTAGTTGTGAAGGGCGCAGCTCAGCTCCAGGTCCAGTTGCTGTTGCTAGTTGCAGGGGGCACAGCCCACCATCCCCTGCGGGAGTCGAACCCGGCAACCTTGTGGTTGAGAGGACGCGCTCCAACCAATTGAGCCATCCAGAGCTCAGCGGCAGCTCAGCTCAAGGTGCTGTGTTCAATCTTAGCTGCAGGGGGCACAGCCCACCATCCCTTGCGGGACTCGAGAAATTGAACTGGCAACCTTGTGGTTGAGAGCCCACTGGCCCATGCGGGAATCGAACCGGCAGCCTTCGGAGCTAGGAGCACGGAGCTCCAACCGCCTGAGCCACTGGGCCAGCCCACATGAAATATCTTTTTCCATCCTTTTAATTTCTGTTTGTGTGTCTTTCGATATGAAGTGAGTCCCTTGTGGGCAGCTTACGTATGGGTCTTGTTTTCTTATCTGTTCAGCTACCAAATGTCTTTTGATTGGAGCATTTAATCCATTTGCATTTAAAATAATTATTGATAGCTAGGTTGTTATTGCCATTTTATTACTCATGTTTTTTATATTTTCTCCTTCTCCTTCTCCTCCTCCTCCTCCCTCTCCTTCTTTTTCAAGAAGTTCCCTAAACATTTCTTGTAATACTGGTTTGGTGGTGATAAACTCCTTTAACTTTTTCTTATCTGGGAAGTTCTTTATCTCTCCTTCAATTCTAAGTGATAGCTTTGCTGGGTAGAATACTCTTGGTTTTGGGTCCTTGCTTTTCATCACTTTGAATATTTCATGCCAATCCCTTCTTGCCCGCAAAGTTTGCATTAAGAAATCAGCTGACAGTCTAACCGGAGCTCCCTTGTATGTAACTAACTGCTTTTCTCTTGCTGCTTTAAGATTGTCTGTCTTTATCCTTTGGATTTTAATTATGATGTGTCTTGGTGTGGGCCTCTTTGGGTTCGTCTTATTTGGGACTCTGCACTTCCTGGAATTTCTTTGCCAGTTTAGGGAAGTTTTCAGTCATTATTTCTTTAAATAGGTTTTCATTTCCATATTCTCTCGTCCCCTTCTGGTGCCCCTATGATGTGAATGTTTATATACTTGATGTTGTCCCAGAGGTCCTTTAAACTATCCTCATTTTTAATTTTTCTGTTCCAATTGGGTGTTTTGTGCTACCTATGTCTTCCAAATTGCTGATTCAACCTCTGCTTCATCTAATATGCTATTGAATCCCTCCAATGTAGTCTTCATTTCAATTATTGTATTCTTCATTTCTGACTGTTTTAATGTTTTCTATCTCCATTTTTATGTTTCCTATTTTTTTGATAAAGTTCTCACTAACTTCATCTACTCTTCCCCTAAGTTCATTGAGCATCCTTATAACCAGTGTTTTGAATTCTGCATCTGTTAGATTGCTTACTTCCATTTTGTTTAGTTCTTTTTCTGGAGTTTTGTTCTATTCTTTCATTTGGGATATGTTTCTTTGTCTCCCAATTTCGGCTGCCTTCCTGTATTTGTTTCTATGTATTAGGTAGGGCTGCTTTTTTCCTCCCAGTAGTAGAGTGGCCTTATATAGTAGGTATCCTGTGGGGCCCAGTGTTGCAGTCTCCCTGGTCACCTCAGCTGGGTGCTCCAGGTGTCCCTTGTGTGGGTTGTGTTACCCTCCTCTTGTAGTTGAGCCGTGGTTACTGTTTGCACATCAATGGGAGGAATTGACCCTCTGGCTGATTGGTTGTGAGGATAGGCTGTGACTATAGTGGAGGAGCTGTGGTGCAGGGTCTGACCCTATGGAGCAGGATTTGCTTTAGCAGGGCTCTGATGCCTCTCAAGTCTGCCCTTTGTGTGTCACATGTGGAGACAGCTGAATGGTGCTCTGGCTTGGTCCAAAGCCCGCCACCAGACATGCTGTTCCTGGCGCCTCCTATGAGAGGCGCCACCATGGGCCAAATTCAGCTAAAGCCTGTGCCCGGTCCAGGGCCAGCGGCATGAGGCACAAAGCAATCAGCAAATGGCAGCCACCTGCACTGGGCTTGGAAGTGCCTTGGAGGGGACACACCATTAATCAATGCTGGCTGCCAATAGTGCCAGGTTTGGCACTGCTAAGCAAGGGGTAAGAGGCTTGCCAAGGCCACAGGCTATTGTTCTGGGTTTTGTGAACCTTTGAGAGATTTTAGGAAAGTCCGCAGCATGAGCCAAGACAGGCCATTTATATAGAAAAACCAATGGAAGAGGCTTGGGTGGACCCTCAATTTGAGTGGGCTGGGGGCGGGGGGTCTCAGGGAATCACCAGGGCAGGGCAAACAGTGTTAGCCAGATTGATGGAGACTCAGATATGCCTCCTGCTTGCATCTTCACACCAGGAAGGGGGAGGGAGGGCTCAACAAAGAAATAATGGATTCTGCTAGCACTTCTGTCTGGGAGGAAGCTGCTGCTGAAGCCAAGTTCCTCCCTGTATGTTGCTGGCACCTTTCGAGCTGCTGTCCCAGTGCTGGAGCTCAGAAAGAGTATGTCTATCAGTGATGAAGTCTGTGCACAGGCCCTTGGAGAGCAACACCTGGGACTCTTAACAGCCCTGTCTCATTCAGCCACAATTTCTGCTGGTTTTCACAGGCAGAAGTTGTAGACTTCTCTCCCTGGCACTGGATCCCTGGACTGTGTTGCCTGTTGTGGGGCTGGGAGACCTCCACAACCAAGATATCCCTCCTAATTTCTAACCGCCACATGTGGGTGTGGTACCAGCTTTTTTCACATCCCCACCCCTCCTATGTCTCAAGGTGGCCTTTTCTGTATGTCCTTAGCTGTAGGACTTCTGTTCAGCTAGACTTCAGGTGGTTGTCAATGATGATTGTTCTGTAATTTACTTGTAATTTTGATGTGTCAGGAGAGGAGGTAAGTTTACCTACTCCACCATCTTGACTGGAAATCTACTAACACATTTTTAAAGGAAAGTTACTTTCCCAGCATTTAGTTGCATGTTCACAGGAGAGTTGGTCAGGGTCATCATCCATACTGATAAAAACGGAAATGTCCATCTACTCGCCATGGTGGTATTTTACTTGTAGTCAAAGAATGTTCCATTTATTATTTTTCTATTGTATATTGCAATTTGATGGGCAGGGGGTGTACTTTTGGAGTTAAAGCAAGAAATACCTTTTGCAAAGTCTGCCACTTAGCTTAGTTATTAAATATTTGACCAGCTATCAATGTACCAAGCAGTCATCTAGTCCTGAGGAACATTACCAAAACAAAATCCCTGTTTTTATAAAGCTTACGTTCTGGGGTGGGATTGAAGAGTAAACAATAAACACTGCATGTAAGGTAGCTAATACTGAATGCACCATGGTGCACTCTGTAATGGTGGTGCTATTTTATATAGTTGAGAAAAGCCACTTTGGTAATTTGACATTTGAACAGAAACCTAACAATTAGGAAAGTGGGAGCCATATGTCTGAGGTAAGATAATTTTAGGCAAGGGAAGAACAGGGGCAAACATCTTAGGGCAATAGAAAGCCTTGTGTTCAAGTCTCAGCAGGAATTGTGACAGAGCTGAAGAAGTTGGGGTGGCAAGTAAGTGATTAAAGATGTAGAGGTGGTCGGAAGTCAATGCAGTCTATAAATTGGCTTTTAGTCCTTTTGGTTTTTACTCTATGTTTGGAGCAAAGTGATGAGATGATCTGACATGACTTAAAAGGATTATGCTGGGTGTTGTATGGGGAATAGAGTGCAGCAAAGAAAAAGGCAGGGAGACCCCTCAGGAAGCTACTGTCATAATCCAAGTTAAGAGATGTGGAGCTTTAGACCATCGTGGCAGCAGTGTGTTATGCTGAGGAGCTGAATAAAATTTCAAGAACTGACAGGATTGCTGTTTGATGTTCAAGTGGAGTGTGAGAAATCAAGGTTGCTGCCTAGATTTGGGGCCAGTGCAACTGGATGTTTACATTTATTGATGCCAAGAACAGGGAGAGGGGTGTGTGCATCGGTGTGTACAGATCAAGTCAGTCTTAGCCATCTTAAAATCACCCATTAGGTGTGTAAGTTCAAGAGATGGCTGGTAGGTCAGCAGGTGACAGTGGTTAACTGTGTCCTTAAGCAACTAGAGTATGAACGGACTCCCATTGTTTGGCCTTACTTCACCCTACTGAATTTGATAGTCAACAAGGAACCGAGGTTATAGAGGCTCAGACAATAGGATGTAAAAACGAAAATTACTTATTTTATAAATCCATTTTATACAATACAGGAAAAAATTAAGAGGGCGCTTAAAAAAATAAAACTTCATAGTGTACAACTTGGAGATAATTATCAGAATCACTGTGTACCAGATTATAAAAAATTCTACAAACTGAGGCCAAGAAAGGAACAAGTAGTTATACGGTAGCAGGAAAGTGCAAAATAGTGGTAACTTCTGGGGATTTAAAATGTTCAGCTAACTTCAATCTTCCTCGCCTTTCTAGAAAACTTGTGATCTTTCAATATAGTTCAACTTTTTTTTCGGTGGGGAGACGGAGCTGTCATTTTAAAATTCTATTTCCAAATACTTTATAATTTATTTTCTCATTACATTGAGAGATGTTTAAATAGCTACCTTAAGCTATAATCTGTTAAATTCTGTACCATTGCAAATATTCCCAACAAGATACCTGAATTTTTCACTCAAAAAAGAAAAAATGTTGCTTTATATAAGGCCATGGGATGAGACCAGGGTTCAAATCCTTGTTTAGCTAACATTTAGCAGACTTTTGTACCTGCTTACTTTTAAAATACTACCTGGCCGTTGTTTGAATTACATAATCCCCCATAGTTATTTATAAATTTGAACATTATATTGTTACTAAAGTTGTAGGATGTTATCTTAAATGTGTACATCAACCTAATTACTTACAATTCAAAGTACAAGTTTGTCAGACAAAATTCAGTGCTTGGGCATACAATAAAACAAGTTCTTACAGCCATGAAACAGCAAGACATAAAAAAGCTAGCGTCTAAGGATTACTGCTGTAGTCTGTTAAAGGGAGAGTAGGAAGACTTCGGAATTACCTGGATGGCTTGTAACAAGCGACTGGGTGCCACCCATTTATGAATCAGTAGGTCTGGAGTGGGGTCTGTTAATTTCCATTGTAAAGAATTTCCCAACTGATACTGATATTGCTGGTCTTGGGACCAGACTTTGAGAACCACTGTCCTAAACTCTTTTTAGACGGTAGTTTTAATAAGTTCAAAACAGAACTTACACACAGTATTAAGTGTGGATTTCACGTTAGGTAGAATTACTGAGTAAGACCGAAGTGTCTTTAAACAGACTTTAATGGTAACAATTCCTTTAAGCTCAGTTAACCTTAGCTATTACAAGTGTTATGCAGATGTAACTATTAGACAATATTTAGTGACTTGCACTGGGTTCCTCATAAGACAAATTCACTTAAAAGTGTAATCAACAATCATTAAACAATTGTTATGCCAACACAAAACATGGCTAATTTGAGTCACCCCAAAATCACTAACACAGCATTATCAGTATCTGAAGCATATTTCAACTAAGCCATTAAAAAAAGAAAGTGAGTGTTCACTACCCCTGAGACCACTAGTTTAACTGTGGTTCATACTTTAAAAAATTGTGAGTACACCCACACAAGAAAGCAAACTAAGTTTTTTTTAATCTGATTATCACATTGCAAACTTGCCCAGAACAAAAATGAGCCACTTAAAATGTAATTTAACATTGACAAGTCAACTGGACTATAACTCTCACAGGTTAAGAGAAACTTACTTAAAATGAGTTTATGCATTAAAAGATATAGGGAATATATAGAACCTAAATCAGTTTTTAAATCTGCTAATATTCACTAAAGTCCTACCATGGCACTAGTAGTATACATGGGGGGAAACAGGGCCAAATTCTTGGATTCTTTTGAAGATTTCATTGGAGAACTCAAATCCAGTGTCCATACATTCAAAAATGTTGGTTTTCCAGGTACCTTACTATTCTCTTAAACCTGGAGAAGCCTTTATGGCTTATTCCCTCAGAAGTGACATAAGAAATGTAGAAAGCATCAAGTCAAAGATAGAGAGCTGGACACATCTACTAATGATTTAATCAACGGTTTAAGGAAGTCATCTCTATAAATACTTAAGGTTTTCTATGAATAAAAAGGTCAATTTGAAAGCCAGTTAGGGATCCAGAAGCTCTGACAAGTGTTTCATTCATGATCGGCTTTCAAGAAATGGTATGTCTACTAAATCTGTTATTTTGAGAATATAATTTCTCAGAAGTAATTTTGAAAACAGAGCCATAGAACGGTACTAATATTCCTTATCTTGTAGAGTGGTATGGTATTAATTTCTCATTTGTAATATGAATACAAAATAGTTTCAACAGTATGGTATCTACCTTAAGGAGTCACTTTTTAAGCAAAAAATGAAAAAAAAAAATCACACATTGGAAAACTGTATAGTTGGATTGATATTTCTCAATGAAATGCTTATTACAGACTTAACAAAGCTAGAACATTTTTGGAAGGCATGCATTTCACTTCCAGTTTAAAGAACCTTAAGTCAATAAATCATGTCCAAACTACGTATTAAAATGTTTATAAAAATCAAGCTTTAACATTTATTTTATTATCTAGCTTTCCACATCTGTGTGCAGACAAGGAGTAAGATTGCACATTAAGTGTAAGCAGTGCAAAAATGTTAAAGTGGAGAAGTCACAGATGAGCTAGAAATCGAATACAAGATCGTAAGAAAGCAATGGACAAATCAAAATAACTAGGTGAAAAAGAATAAAACTATACGGTCAGAAATAGGAAGGGTGAAGAATGATAATGCCCTTGTTACTACATAAGTTAAATTAGTGGCACACATAGCACTTGTCAAACAAAAAATCCAATAGCATTGACTTTTATTCATTCATGTTAAGTCACCTGAAATGATATTTGTTGCATTTAAATGCTCATTAATGTAAATGGCTGAACAAATCCATTCAATGGATACTCAATATCCCACATAGTTAAGTCACTTCAACACAGCCTCATGACAACTCCCACACCAAAACAGTACTTTATTTTGTAAATTTTAATCCATTATTACTCCCATGTTATGGTTTTTTCAGCTGTCAAGTGTACAAGGTGAAGAAAAAATTTAGTTAGATGGGGGTTGCACCTGGAAAATAAAATTTCTTAAACTCCATATACATGTTCAAAACTGCTGGGTCCCAAGTCCATCTAGGAACTCCAGGGCTGCCCAGTTATCACGTGCAGCATACTAAAGCTACACTATCCGAATAGCTTATTAACTCTGCATAAATCAGGTCAATCAATGTGTCAACCTGTAACAGACTGTGCACTTTTAACTGAACATGGCAAAATATTCACTCTTTTGAACTTTACATCATCATTTGATGTCAAACAATGAAGCAAATCCCAACAGTATTTACAAACAGCTTTGCATTTACAAAAGATTGTTTCCCATACTGATTAATCCAGGCAGCTAACTCATTGGTTTATGCAACTTTATTGAAGAAAAATAAATCAAATACTAGCAGAGCTATTAGTTGATCACTCATCCATTGACAACTTGCATCATTTATTCAGTGCTATATTAAACAGTGTATTGGAAGATAGATTAACTAATAGCTCCAAGCCTCCTAACAATTTAAATGAAAATTACAAAATGTTTGAGACCCTATTTTGGAATACAAAGGGTGTTTGACTTCCAATTTCCATTCTCTGTAGAACAAGAACAGGTCATTCCTTTATTGACATGCATAAAATACATCACATTTTCTGTTCTGCTGATGCTATAAATTCAATACCAATTCTCCAGCCACATCAGTTATGAGCATAAAGTATATCATGTAACCTCAGATCTCTAACAGTGGAAGGCTTAAACAAGAATGGATGCTGTTTGAATAATGCGGCTTCCTTTGATGTGACAACTGAGCATCCATCTCCCTCCCCCTCTGGTGATTTCTTCAGCATGTTAGAGCAGTGAGGAATGGTTTTAGTCTCATAACCAAGTCAGAGTGAAGACATTGGCCACATAATACACATGCTCCATTTTTTTTAAAAATTCTGAATCTTGGGCAACTGTTCTCTTGTAACTACTTTACAGTTTCTAAAAGCAGTTATTGTCCAAAGCTGGAAGAACTTAAGTCTTCTCAGATGAGCATGTGAATGAATGGAGGGAGGTAAACAAAAAATAAAATTAAAAAAGATGAGGTCTGATAGGGGAGCAGCCGGATAAGAAAATCAAAAAAGGAACAGTAATTTAAAGTTTATTCCAGCTATAATGCAGGTTATTCTGACTTTAAGGTAGCATCACATGGCATACTTCTGAGTCCATTCCCGAGATATTCTGTTGTACCTGTAAATAAAGAGCGTGTTATTGAAACAGTTATAGAATTCTTAATATTTAAAAGGTAAGAAAACACTTCTATTTTACCTGCAGACTCATCACAGAGTCATCTAATGGCTATGATGAGAATAAAGCCAACAATGGTACTCAAAGCAATGTGGGAAATGAGAACCTTATGCTTCTAAAACACTGAAAGTAGTATTTTAATAAACACAATAAAGTGGCATTGAGATTGGGGAGCTAACAAAAATCAAAGACCTCTTCTCTCCCCTACCACTGAGCTAATAATGTTCTGTTAGAAAATCTACAATTAGTATCTGTTCCAACAAATTTTAACATTTAAAAAGTTATTTTACAGTTCATCATGGACTTATGTCAGAACAGCACGTTCTGTACAGCTACAAAAATTTCCATCAAATCCAGAACCAAACAGTTAACTAAACAATATTATCTGAATCCTAGACTTTGAGAAGTCACATGACCCTGGGTAATACCAGAAGAGAAAACGCCTTTGAGACTTAGGCACAAGCAGAAGATATTAAGATATTGGGAGGATGATAACAGAGCAGTTTCTAGAGGAGGTGAGTGTGAGTGGTATGTGTTAATTAGAACCACATGTGTTATTTTTAAATAGTGTGCTGAGTGGAGCCAAACAAGCCCCACTTGAGGCCTGATAAATGGGAATCTCTGGTACAACTGGGGGAATCTTGCTAAAAAGATCAACAGGTAATTCACACACAAGCAAGGTTATTTATTACTGAGGAAGAACACTAATAATAAATGCTATCAACTTTTCCCTGTTACACCCATGCCTTGGTCTACTTACCAACAAAAAATATAGTTGATAACCTTAAGAAATGAATATACATCAAAGGGCACAGGAAAACTTTTAGATATTTATTTACAGTTTGAACTTTATAAAGTATCAACTAGCTTCATTTCAAACCAAGAACTAAACATGGTTCAAGCACTTTTCTAAACTTGAACAGAGAAGTTTTTTCTACCAATTCATGGTTACATCATTTAAGGATACTTCTCAAAAAGCCAGCACTTTAAAACAAAGGCTTCATTTAGCATACAGGGAGCCACAAATTAGAGCTGACAATAATGCATGCATGTGAGTAATGAATATTTAGTTTAGATGCTTAGGCTTAATTGAAAGTGTTTTTCCCTTACATTATCTCTCAGCAAAATTTGAACTAATCACCACATTCCATATAGCATGGGTATCGAGTCTAAAACATACCAATTTAAATTTAAAGACTGGTGATTTAAAAGATAATACTTGAATTTCTATTTCTACTAGTGCTATATAACTGTTTTGTCATGCAAAAATACTCTTCAAGCAGTAATGACTACTGGGTATACTTTCACGCTAAACAAAGATCAAGCAGGTAAATGTACAGTTTTCAGAAAACTGCCACATCAGTTACCTTGTTAGTGAAAACAGTGCCTTACAGCATGCAGCACTCAAGTGCTGGCAGGACCATGAATAAGCGCACCAGAGTGCAGAGCCTCTTACCCTACAACATAGCGTATTTCTCTGTCCACTCTCTTGCTAACCTATTGTACCTAATTGAACAAGTACACTTAGCATTAATTATAACAATACGAAAGTTATAATGGTGAAACTGTACACAATGGTAATTCAAATATTCGAGAAATTTAGAACGAATTTTTAAAACAGTACTAATATTTTTTTCAAAAACATAATTGGAGTGAATAATTTGCTTTCTTCTCCAAAACTTAATAATTAAAGTGACAAAGTGTTAGAAATGTGACACATTTTAGAGGGATTATTCACTGTCACATAAACTAAAACCTAGTAATTTTTAAAAACAATCCCTTTTGAATAACTAGGTTTCTTCATTACTTCAACTATTATCTTACCAGAAATAAGCATCAAATCTTCTTGGCATTACCACCACTTACAGCAGAGTATAAGCCTAACTCATTGAGAAAAAGGACTTTTTAATATTATTTCCTTAAATTACTGTACTTACTTATCTCTGTCTGTTTTATAGATCCGTGCGATCTCTGGCACTAGGGGGTCATCTGGGTTTGGATCACATAGCAGTGAACAAATGGATAAAAGAACTGCAAGAAAACAAATGTCTATTACTCAGCATCAGGAATTGGATAAAGAAAAGTGTATTTAACAACACATATTATACCCACTTTCATCAACGGATAGATCATACAGACAGAAAAAAAATCAATAAGGAAACAATGGCCTGAGATATCACATTAAACCAGATGAACTTGGTATTTACATAACATTTCATCCAAAAACTACAGAATACACATTCTTTTCAAGTGCACATGGAACATTCTCCAAGATAGATTACACTTTAGGCCCACAAAACAAATCTCAAGTAAATTCAAGACTAAAATTTTGTCAGGCATCTCTTCTAACCACAACAGTATGAAACTAGAAATCAATTAAAAACCTATTTATAAACCTCAATTATCGAAAGATTTTTATTAGTTTGCATTTTAATCTCAATGAGACAAAGCTTTGCAGAGATTTTTGCTTGACAGGAGACAAGCTCCTGGTAAATAAGAAATGCTTCAAGTAGAGCTTTGTTGGGATCAAGTTTAGTACTGACTAGCTGTAAAAAATACTGCTAAACTCAGCCGTTCTGACACTGTCAAATAACGTCATGGTTTATTGGTTTTTAAAAAAATAATTAAGTGGAGTTTCTTTGTATGGAAAGTTTCATGGTACTTTTTCTTTTTCTGCCCTGTTCTCAGTTTTTACAAAAACTTCCAAATGCTCCACTGACTGTATGTTTTGTCTGTCTGAATTTATAAGGTAGAGGCCACATTCTCAAGAGTAGTGACTAAGTGAAGCAATGTCAAGATATATTACTGAGCCTTCAACTGTCTCTTCCCCTAACCTGGTTCAACATAGAAGATGCCAAGCATCTAATTCTAATGGAGCACGTATCTAATTTTGAGTGCCTGTTGCGTGCCAGACATTGTGCAAGGTGTTATAACATTTTAAGATATAAAAGCATGAAATGGGTATGATAATCTTCAGATGAAGGCCAAAAAAAAAATACCATAAAGAGACATTAATGTAACAGTAAATAAAATTTTAATTCCAAGTGCAAGGGGACAGATATAAAACTCAACCTGCAAATACAGAAACATAGTGTTTCATTATTATAGTGCATTCCCAGGAATGATTAATAAAAAAAAAAAAAAAAAGGAACCTAGTATTCAAGTATTCTTAACACCTGGTATCTGGTGTTAAGAGAGCCTTATTTGAAAGAAAACTGAAATATACCCAAGAGGGTGAAAAACAGGTCTAAAGTTACATTACACTTGAAAAAAATCATGGCAGCACTAAACCAAATTGTTTTTCTTACCCTAAAAAGTGACTCTAGTTAAACAAAAGTTTGGGAAATGCTACACTGCCCCTTAAGTGAGATTCAAATGCACTATGTAAGCATATGAAAGGATTTATGAAATCCTGCCTTAAATCCCATTTCACTTCACATTTACCATACTCATAAAAAAATCATAGTTTTTTTGTAAAATGTTATACCATTAACTATTCCAAGAAACAATGTGAGGATGCTAAAGTTTGCTGATATTCTCAAATATCTGAAACACTGTCCTAACTAGCAACAGTAAAAAACCAATTTTGTGCAGCTAAGGAATGCCAAACTAATACCAAAAATTACTTGAAGGCAGACCTCCTCCTCATTAAGTAGTTTTGTGGTAGGTGATTTTATTTGTGGGGTAAACGTGACATAAAAGCCACCAATCATTCACAAAGGAGGGAGAGATGGAAAGATACTCTATCTCCATCTGGATAGTTATGTGGAGGAAACTGAACAACCTATTAGAGATGTCACATAAGGATTCCTATTAAAAGGAGAAGAGTAGAACCATTCTAGAGACATTCCCAAGACTCTAATTTTAGACTATTACTAGATAGAAACAACCTGTCACGTTCACATAACACCTAACTAAAAAATTCCTTTTTTAAAGTTTTTTATTTAAAAAATAATAAACACAAAAAAGCAAGAATCAAAATTTCCTTCAATGGAAACCTCAAGATTTAAAAGTTCTTTTAACTTTAGGAATTGAAAAATACTACTGAAATCAATTAAAATAAACTTTGCTTTTATTATTTGATATTTGCAAGTAATGCCCCAATATCCTAATTTGAATTTTAACTTCTTCCCACAAAACCTTTAATCAATACTGCTAAAAGAGCAAAGATGATATAACTTTATTCCTTCCCCACCTCTTACCCAAAAAGTTAACGTAAGGAAGACTCAGACCAGCAGGCCCCAAAACGAAAACTCCTTTAACTATTAGAAAATCAGAGAAGCTAGTTTTCTAAAAGTATTTTACCTTTAGAAATAGTTAAAGCAGGAGACCATTGTGACCTTAGAATATCGAGACAAATGCTGCCATTACTGTTAATATTTGGATGATAAATTCTTGTTGTAAATGCAACCTAAAACAAATAAAAAACCTTTAGATATTTTTCCCAAATAGAAACAAGCATCTTAAAGTGAAGTAGAAGACTTCTAGCAAGGCTTAAAATGTCACAATTTAAAAAAAATCAAATGGCTAAAATCTTAACTTATATACATAAAAGAATAAATTATAGAAAACGGTTTTTACATTCTGACCAAAGATCTCCCAGGGACTCCCATTTCTTAATTAAAATGGAAAATACAACTCTGGGGCAAAATGTTATTCTCATCGATATGGTGGGATGTTCTTAAGGATAACTTTGGCCCTACGATATCAGAAGTATCAAAGAGCAATCTGAAGGATATTTTTAACATTCATTAAAAGCTAAGAAACTGTTGGATGTAAATCAAAATTTATAGACCAGCTCATTTAAGGTTATCAAGTTACAAAGGTATGTATTTGCGCTTGCATTTTCACTGTACATAGAATATAAATTTGAATATCACAAATGTGTTTCATCTAAAGTAACTCATATCACACCCACAACATGATGAAGGTTATAGTGAAGCAGCAATGTTCTATGTGTATTATCTTCCATAGTTATTCTATAGGTTGAATTTGTGTAAACAGCTCTGAAAATTCAAGGGGAAAATATATATATATACATACATACATACATACGTACACACACACACGCATATATATACCGACACACACACACACACACACACACACACACACACAGAGCTCTTAATACTTGTAAACCAATTTACCTCAGTGCATTAAGCCATTGTAAGTTTTGATAGATTTATTCAGTTATGTATGCAAACTCAACCCTAACCCTAACCCTAACCCTAACCCTAACCCTAAACTCCCAAAATGATCAGTCTAAATCCCAACACAAATATTAAGTTGCAGTAATACGTGCAAATGCATACTCAAGTTGAACATTTGAAGCCTACTAATATAGAACACTAGGGTTAATAATCCAAGTTTGTATAAACACAGTAATGGAGGGGGGAATTTCACATTGTGTATTTCAGTCTTGCAACATTAAGGTAAAGGTAATTCTTATCTCCATTTACAAAGTTCAAATCCAGGTCTAGCTGCTCTTCTAACTAAAGGTTTAGAGTCAGCATTCTATTATCAGTGACTCAAATACATATAATCAGCCTCAATTATTCTTATTCATTACACACACAATGCAATTTAACCTTCATTATGCAGAAGCCTAATCTCTAAGAATGCGATATTCCTCTGAAATAAAGTATAAATCTATACAACAGATTATGGGAGAAAATACTTGCCTTAGGTGGTTTGAAGGGGTAGTCTGTAGGAAAATGAATTGTCAAAAAGAATACACCGCCTTGATATGGGCTGTCATTCTGTGAAAAGAAAAATATGCTTGACTAATACTTAAAATATTATTGCTAAATAATCCGTAACACTTCTATTTTCTAAACAATTCTCTAATATGAACTGAAATTACCTACTATTTGCACTGCAATCAAGAGCCTAAATTATTCCAAAATTCAGTTCATATTAATGGGACAAACAATCAGAATTTACTATAGAACAAGGAAATTTTACTTAGATACCATATTATATTAAGTCACTGAAGAACTTAAAAAATTATCCAGAAACACAAGTGTTCTAGATCCTGATTCTCACAAAGGAAAAGCATACCGCGCAATAAAGTCTACATACAGTATTATCTATCAAACTATAATCTGAAAGTAAATTTTTACATTTGTAAAATGACAGCCATATATATATATATATAATATAATATACATACATATATATATATGTTTGTGTGTGTGCATTTATATATTATACACAACTGACTTTGAACCTCTCAACAGGTCATTCTGGCCACTGTGAAACCAAAGTGTTAGCTTTTGTAAGAAACATACAACTATTTTCAAAAGAAGCCCAGCAGAGACAACATAAGTTTTTAAAGACTGTTTAATTCTCAACTGGCTCCTCAAAATTCTCATTTAAAACCATGCAAGTGTTTTCTTCAAAAGCATACTGAATTCTCCAAAGCAAATCAATATACAAGATTACTAGATTTGGAAAACAATGTGGAGTAGTATTTGTTTTTCCATTTCAACAGAAAACATAAATTTCAAGCTACAGCAGTACTGTTTCTTCTTTGCTGTTTTCCTCATTATAATTTGAGTATGAAGAACTCCCTCATAGCAACTAAATATTATACAACGTTAGCAAAAAGGGACATTTGGGTGAAAACTACTTACTAGGATTTTACATTTAATTTAACCAATACCAGGAAAAAGATATTGTTCCCATTTTAACTTAAAGAAGTAACTTAGTCAAGCGTACAAATGGTGTACAACTGAAACACCATTCAAACACAGATCATATAAAAAAACATAGATTAACATCAATCAGACTAATAATGACAAAAGTTAGTGTCCTAGTCAAAAAAATATGAGATTGCTTAATTGTCCCTAGACAGGCAAAGAACCAAGATATTTAAAAATGTACAGTAATTGAATTATTATTACCAACATCCATCCCACTCCATTACAGTATGCATATAGCACCAAAACAAGCCTTTCATTATGCCCATTCTGGATATCAGGCAAGTAAAAATTTTTACAGGTCTGACACTTTAATATAGCCAATTTAATCCCCAGACCCCGGTAAAATAAACACTAGTTGAATTAATCTAACTCCCTTCTATATATACATATGCTAGATGTACAAGGGATATATAGAACAATTTTTTATCTTGGTGGGCTTATGGTCTGGTAACAAGACATGCAAAGAAATATTAACAGATATTATGAAAAACAAACAGGGTGTACCTGGGGTTTAAAGGAGAAAGGTCAATTTATTGATGAATTAAAAGAAACACACAATTAGGAAATGGAAGAGCTACAATTTAAATTGAGTCTTTCCTATTCTGAACTCCCTATTTTCCATAGTCTACAAAATTTTAATTCAAAAAACTAAGACTGCAAAGCAGCACCTGAGAAATATAGAAAAAACAAATCAAGGCAAAGCACCAACATGTGAAGTGAATTTCTCAGATTAACGCATCTTTGTTAAGTAATACGGCTAAATTAATTAGGAACAGATGCTTCAAATAGCATACACTTTTATAAAATAAGCTAATACTGAAAATATGTTTATACTGCATACAATCAACAAGTTAAAAGTAATCCTAAAATATTTTTGTAAAACCCAATTCCAACAAAGTTCTGTTTAAGCTTTCATTCCAAGTTTCATACAGTCAAGTGCTGATCTGACTGCTTTTGAACAAAGGCAATCAATTGATGAGATTTAGGCAAAGCCAAATTTCATTTCACTTGTTCAAAAAAAAACTTGAAATAAAACTATTTCGATGTTACAATTTAGTACTAAACTTCCAAGTCAAAGAGGAAAAACTGGTAAAATCACAGATCTAGAGGTAACAAACTATGCCATCTGAAAAATTGAGGCTATCAAATTTACCATAAATTGACAGTGAACAGAATATACAACAAAAAAAATAAAGAATACTTTAATCACTGACTCAAATCATAGAATCTCTGAACTAGCCTCCTCTCCTTTATGCCCACTGCCACTACCTTAGCTTAAGATCTTAATACAGTAGTCTGCCCCTTATTTGTGGCTTCACTTTTCAGTTTCAGTTACCTGCAGTCAGAAAATATTAAATGGAAAATTCTAGAAAGAACCAATTTATACGTTTAAAATTGAATGCTGTTCTGAGTAGCATGCCATGCCACCTGGGGTGTGAATCATCCTTTTGTCAAGCATACCCAGGCTGTATATGCTCCGTTAGTCACTTAGTAGCCATTTTGGTTATCAGATACTGTCACAGTATTGTAGAGCTTACGTTCAAGTACCCTTATTTTACTCAATAATGACCCCAAAGGGCAAAAGTAGTGATGCTGGCAATTCAGATAAGCCAAAGGGAAGCCATGAAGTACTTTCTTTTAAGTGAAAAGGTGAGTACAATGTGATTTTTAGACAGCCCACATTCATGTATCTTTTATTACAGTATGCTGTTATAATTGTTCTATTATTGTTAATTTAATCTCTTACTGTG